>NC_136510.1:112269446-112371946 GCF_053919585.1 Euprymna scolopes
CTGTCACGTGAACGTTTCACACATGCGCATCAATGATAATGTTGATAAACTGTAAAAACTCCGATGACCCCCGCCACGTAAAAATTGTTCAATTTTGCCCTCGTAAATAATCGATTTTTCCGGGTTTAAACAAATAAAAAAGTTTGGATTATGTCTGAATACCCTATATACAAAAATTCAAATCTGCAGATAAAAAATTAGTTGGGTATATAAGATGAGAAGTGTCCTCCCGCACATTCCCAATTTTATAAATATACCAGCAGATTACCTGGCGTTTTCCATTATTAACCTAGCATTAAATTCCTAAAAAGTAAATTTAAAAAACCGAAAGAAACTGAGACATGCGCATGAGAGTAGTATGTTTTTTTAAACAGTTCATTTCTTAATAGTAAAAAAACATGAACTCAAATCGAAATCAAACCATTAAAAACTGATTCAAGTACGATAGCCATTAAGCCTGCTTGACATGTTCTTTAAAAATGTTTTTAGCCTACTTATTCATAACATCTAGAATCTGTTACATGAACTCTTCACTCATGTGCAGTCGTTAAACACTTGACAAATAGATAAAAATTCGATTATCCCAAGTACTAATTTTTCAATCCTGACTCCCAAGCAGCCCTTTAAAACTCGATAAAAATTTTTACACATGTTGAATACATTGAATACCAAATTTCAAGTTTGTAGATCTAAAACTCGTGTTACATGAGAAGGACTATCCCCTTCTTATGTAAGTAAGAAAGTGGACTAGATAAATGAAAATAATATTAGGAAAAGGCTAGAATCGAACCCTGTAGGCAAGTTGATAATTGAAATCCTAGGAATCCAGTCAATTGTCAATTCTTTTAGAAATAACTAAATATTATTTATGTCAAAAAAGCTATTGTAAATTCTGTAGAATAACTGGATATTAAATATGTCAGTTAAAAGAATGAACAATTCTCGTTTATAAATTAAACACAGGTTAGATGTCGAACAATTAAAATTGGAAATTCTTTGTTTGTCAGAAGTGTATTGGGTGGATATATGTAGAAAACGTGATATAGTCACTTTGGTTGACAGTAGGTCACTTACGTCATAAACAAAAGAATTTCTTAATATATTGAATCGAAGGTTTCGAAGTTATGAAGTTGATTAGAGAGAGAATCACACGCAGTGATAGAGTCAGTTGGAGACTGGGTGCCCCTTAGAGACGAAGGGTAGAAGAGAGAACATGCAGTTGTACATGTTTGAATTCCTGACATCATCAATCGGCCAGTGGATGAATAAGAGAATCATCTATATTTTGTAACTGTTGTTTTCGTGTCGTCTCCACAACCGAAAAGGTAAATATGTTTTGTATATTCATCTATAGATGAACTTTATATAAAACATCGCCTCAAGTAATGTGCCTTCTCTATCATAAGTGGAGTATCTCCCCTCCTCTGTATAAATGCCCCAGCTCTGTATTAATATGATGAAAAACAAATCCTGTCTTTTTTCTCTCCTACTGTCCCTCTCTGTACTGCTCAAGCCAAGTTTGTCGACCTGTTCCACACATCCCAAAACCTCAACATGAAATATCTAAAAAAAAAAAATAATAACACGAATAAACCTAGAACCCCATCCCCAACGTAGACCCCTACTACCATGTCTCCTTCTCTAATATCAGGGATCTGACTTCCAACCTTCCAGAGGTTGGAACCCAATTACAGGAGACAAAACCAGACATATCCTTCCTAAACGAATGTGGAATGGCTGACCCACTTGGACAAGACAAATGACCTCACCCAGATTGTTCACGAACGCACCCGTGTGCCCGATAATACCGGTCAGTATGCAAGCGTTCTAGACCTTTTCCTCACAACTTCCCCTGAGCAATGTTCATGTTCCGTTCTATCTCCTCTGGGATCTTCCGACGATTCGGTTGTATCAGTTAAGATAAGAATTTAATGTAATAAGGCTTCAGACGTACCTCTCCACCATACTGTATATCGATACTCTATGCTTGATTGGGATAGCTTTCATACATTTATATCTGATCTACCTCTGCATTCCATGTTTTAAAAGGATGTGTCCTCTATAGTATCAGACCTGACGAATGGTAAAATGTAGGCATAAACCGATTCATACCATCCAAAAAATTTCAACAAAACCTAACAGCCAACCATAGTTCTCCCCACGCACAGAAATAATTTTTCCATAGTTACCAACGTAATAGATGTATTAAGATAAAATCTGCTTTCAGGAGTACCAGCATCCACTGTAAAAGAGTAATAAAAAATGCAAGAGAGCTATATGCGCGGTCCGTTAAATGCAAATTAGCTGAGCAGCTACTTGGTCCCAACCAATTTTGACAAATAGCAAACAGGATCCTGAACAGAAGCGTGCGTTCTATCCCAACCATCATCACTAAACCTGAGGTGATCTCGTCAGCATCAGACAAGACCAAACTATTTGCCAAGAACTTTGCAGCTAATTCTACTCTATGCGACGTACGCCATCAACTCCCCGTATTTTCTCCTAATACACGCTATGCAACATACAAATATCTGTGCGTGAGGTCGCCAAGCTAACCAAGAATCTTGATTCCAGTAAAGCAACTAGCCCTGACGGCATTCCAAATATAGTGTTGAAAAAGCTTCAACCAGAACTAGCCCCCATATAGACAAAATTATTTAAGCGTTGCCTAAAGAAGAGTTTTCCAACATCATGGAAAACCTCATCAGTATGCCCTGTATTTAAAAATTCAGGTGATAAGTCATCTCCCTCTCAGTACAGACCAATCAGTCCCTTGTGTGTCATGAGTAAGTTTCTGGAATCCATATTAAATAGAGAAGTAGTCAACCACCTTTACAGAAATAACATTCTAAGTGACATGCAGTATGGTTTCCGTTCTGCCAGATCTACAGCAGATGTGCTAATGGTTATGTCTCATAGAATTAGTGAATTTCTCGAGAAAGGCTTCGTTTCTAGGGCAATTGCTCTTGACATATCAAAGGCCTTCAATATGGTATGGCATAAAGGCTTACGACACAGAATTTTCAGCTACGGTATAACTGGAAATGCTTTCTCAATTATTAAATCATTTCTTTCTGGTAGTCTCATAAGAGTAGTGGTTGATGGGCAGAAATCAGAATTCCACGGTATTAATGCTGGAGTCCCTCAGGGGTCCAACCTGAGCCCGACTCTCTTCCTTATCTACATCAATGATCTCCCAAAACACATACTTACATCATTCGTTGACATCTATGCTGATGACACGGCCATCTATGGCCACATATCAAAGGCCATACATGACAAAGTTCTCTGATTCTCTCTCCTCTGATCTTGAGTGTGTGTTACAGTGGGAGAAGAGGTGGCTGGTTACTTTTAATGCATGTAAAACCAAGCTCCTATCTTTACATCATCCTCGCTCTGATCCCCATCTGGCATCAATTGAAATAGACGGCTCTCGTGTTGGGGAGGCGCCATGTTTTGATAAGTTTCTGGGATTGACCTTAACTCCTGACATGAAATGGAACACGTACATAAAGTCTGTTGCCAAGGTCGCTGGAAAAATGTTAGGATCCTTCTACCCCTACATAAGATATCTCACTGCTGATGCAATTCTCTATATAAAAGCCAAGTACGTCCAAGGGTGGAATACTGTTGCCATATCTAGGCAGGAGCTTTTTCTGGTCACCACTTATCAAGGCCCGGAAGTAACTCAGGGATAAGGGTTATTGAGAATACAGTACGTTAGTGTGGAGATTTGATGAAGTGTTTACTTAAGAGGGCGGTTCATTAGGAATTTGTTAACGTTGGACTTGAAGACATCCAAGTTGTAGTCAGGTGGGAAGCAGGCAGACGGAACAGAGTTCTACAGGCGTGCAGTTCTAAGAAAGAAGCTTTGTTCATGGAATCCACGTTTTGATTTAGGCACAGATAAAGAGTGGGGGAAATTTTTCACAGTGGATTCAGCTAGACGGGTGTTTTTCGTGAAAGATTGGCGAGGGGGGACCAGAGATTGGAGTTCAGATGAGCACCTGCCATTGGAATAACGATAAAATCAGGATAGGCTCGCAACGTCTCTTCTGTGGGAGAGAGTTTGCAGGGTAGAGAAAAGGACATCCCCCACTAAGCCATGAAGTCTATTTTGTACTCTGTCAAGGCAAGATAGGCTGTTTTAGCAGCTCCTGCCCATATATGGCAGCAGTATTCCATCCTTGGACGTACTTGGCTTTTATATAGATAGAGAATTGCATCAGTAGTGAGATATCTTCTGGAGCGGTAGAAGGATCCCACCATCTATCCAGCGACCTTGGCAACAAACTTGATGTACGTGTTCCATTTCAGATCAGGAGTAAAGGACAAACCCAGAAGCTTGTCAAAACACGGAGCTTCTCTTAGACGAGAGCCATCCATTTCAATTGATGCCAGATGGGGATCAGAGCGTTGATGATGTAAATATAGGAGTTTGGTTTACGATGCATTAATGATAAATGATGAGCTGCTAAAACAAGCATATCCTGCTTTGATAGAGTACAAAATAGACTTCCTGGCGTAGTGAGGGATGCACATTTCTCTTTTCAACAGCCTCTCTCCCACAGAAGAGGCGTTGCGAGCATGTCTTTGCTTTATCGTTATTTCCATGGCTAGTGTTCGTCTGAGCTCCAATCTTTGGTCCCCCACGTCAATCTTTCACGACAAACACCCGTCTATAATTTTTCCCATTCTTTATCTGTGCCTAAATCAAAAGGTAGATTCCATGAGTAAAGCTTCTTTCTTGGAAGTGCACACCTGTGGAACTCTCTTTCGTTTGCGTGCTTCCCACCTGGCTACAACTTGGATGTCTTCAAGTCCAACATGAACAAATTCCTGATAAACCGCCCCTTTAGTAAGACACTTTATCAAATCTCCATTACTAACGATTACTAAGATATTATCCAATTGATTACAGTACACGCAATAGCCCTTATACCCGAGTAGCTTTCGGGCCTTGATAAATGGTGACTACCATGTAAAACAAAAGTCCTCAAGAATTGCCACAGTTGTCGTCGTTTATGTAATAGATATAAAGGTCATTGTCCTTGTCATCTGTTCTGAGTTATGTATGTCCCTGATATGAACTGCCATCATCTCCAATATGTATCCGGCCGAATATGTACCACAATACAACACTCGTTGAGTATATAGGTTGATAGTTGCCATCACACACGCACATTCTCACTTTTATATATAGATATAGTACATCTTACACAGTTTTCGTTGAATGGTGTACCAAACAACTCATCAGAGACTCATAAAAATCAATAAAAGTTTTATATATATAATATATATATAGTATGTGTTTCTGTGTGTGTGTTTGTTGTGAAACTTGATGTTATGTAATTATTATAAATATGACCAGTTTAATTTAATGTAACAAATAAAAAAATATTCACCACTTAACAGGTTGTCTTTTAATCATGTTATTCTTTCGATTTAACTTTTATGACTGTCAAAGGTTGACAGCGCATGATTAATTGATTAACTTATTCAATCTCGTCAATTTAAAAGACGCACATGTTTTATTGAAATATGCAGTAAACAGTAGCTATGAACTATCGATAGCCGCTTCACTGTCAATATGCTTGGATATGGCCAATCTAATATGCGTGAACCCGAAATATAATCAACCCTATCAATCATACACTGTATTCATATACATTGGAAATTTCTATAAGATGTCAAGCAATATTTGCACTGTAGCTTTCAGTTTGTAATGAAAATACTGTTCGTGTGAAACCTGTCCATTACAAAAGTCAGCTTAATTAAAAGAATAATTATTGTGTAAATGTTCGTTCATAATACAATACTAGCTTATGAACTAAACTATGGCAGGGTTCGGGTCTCTCCACCATCAGTTACTATTGTCTATAACATAATTTATTGCGTAAGAATGAAAGACTAACGTCTGTTAATATTTATTAAGATATACTCTATAAAAAAAACGGCACTAACACTATGAGGATGAATTACATGGGAGTATGGCATGAACAAGCGGACCCCAGTCACATGTATATCCCAGATAAGGGAGATGACGATGTCCTCGCACATACACCGCCTGGAATTCCCAAAGTGGTCAATCATCTAATACTGACCAGGCTACACGTTGCTTAACCTCGGTGATCTAACGAGAACCAATGTGTCAACGTGATTATGCCATAGTATACTACGTATATATATATATATATATATATATATATATATATATATATATATATATATGTATATATATATATATATTAACATGACACGATATTTGGCAAATAAAACCCTAATAAATAAGATGCTACTAATAAATTGAATCCAGAGATGTCGTTTCAGACTTTTGAAAGTTTTTTTTATAACCATAAAACCAATGCAATAACCAAATATCAGTAGAAGTTTTTGGTGGAAAGAATGGTAAATAAAGGGAGTAAACTATACTTCCCTTCTAAAACCTCTAATTCATAAATAATACTCGCCCTTTTCCTTCAAAGTATAATCTACTCCCATATATTTTTTTATATACAAAGCAATTAGACCTTGATTCTCGTTTCAATAAGTCTCCGTCTTGGTATGACGAGTTAGATCTCTTTAAATAGGGACTCCAGCGAAACATGTATGCACATATGTAACCAATAATATTTGTATAATAAAATATATACTTGCTCTGTTCTGCATAGAGCACTCTTTAATAATTTCGCGGATTTCATTGGATTTACATCTACGAAATACAATTCAGTCTATACAACAATTACATATATATATATATAGGTTCCGACTGTCATATGGGCGGTCGGGTTTCGATACTGGCTTGAGGTAGTTGCTTGTCCAGCCGCACTGATAAGCTGTGAAACAGCGAAACAGTACTGTATATTTATGACTACAATACTACCTATCTTGGGTTGAGCATATTGGGAAGTGATATACAAATTACCATTAGCGTATAAAGCGACGCTCTTTGTGCAAACAAATTGAGCTTATGTATTTGGACAATGTCAAAACGTTGTTAATTTACTGCCTGCATAGTAGCAGCTGGATAGCGCAACAGTTAAAAACTCCGACTGTCATATGGGCAAGCGTGTTTCGATACTAGTTTGAGGTAGTTGCTTGTCTAGCTGCACTGATTAGCTGTGAACAGTGAAACACTACTGTATGCAGATGACTATATATATATATATATATATATATATATATATATATATATATATATATATATATATATAGGATTATTTATCTTCCACCAGACTATCCACTCATGTGTAATCACCTTTTTCTTCACCATATTCCCTCTGCTTCACTTTTTTTTTCACATAAGATCTTTGACTTACTCGTTGTTTCATCAAATACTTTTGCATGCCAAATCCGATCCCGCATTTTGCTAATTTCTATCCTCTGATGAGAAGGAAAGTATTTCTTCGAAACTCCGCGGATTAAAGACCATCCATTTATCTAGTGTTTCCTTTTTAGGTTAAATATGTTTTTAACTCATTTCAAAGTTCAAAAGTTTCATGTTTTATTAACTGTTTGCTCGTATATATATATATATATATATATATATACACACTGGTGAGCGATCAAGAAACTCATTGTACAAACGCGTATGGCTTCATTCCTTCCATTTTCGGTTTCTTTTTTCTTTGTATCGTTGATCTTCCAGTAGGGGGCTATTATTGGGGACATAAGTTGCAGGGGTATTATGAAGGAAGATGAGTAGCAAGATATCGCTTAACATTACACTTGAACGTATTCATGTCAGTACAGTTAGGAAAGCAGAATCCTGGAAGGGAGTGCCAAGGTCTAGAAGTTTGGGGAAGAAACTATTGTAGTAGAATGCTGTCTTACACCTAGGGATTTCTACTGTGAAGGCGTGGGATTTAGCTGCTCGTCGGGTCTGTCGGGCGTATTCACGTCAAGCGGGTACAAGTGCGTGTAGTTCATCAGAACATTCACCATTAAAGTACTTGCAGAACAGGCAGAAGGATTCACCATTTCGTCGAGAGAACATAGACTGAAACTTAGATGACAGTTAAGGACCTATCAGGTTGGCGACTTTACTTTGAACCCTGTCAAGGAGTGAGAGACTAGTAGCAGATTCACCAACCCAAATGTGACAACAGTACTCCATACATGCGCGAATGTATAGAGGTACAGGATACTTTCAGGCGTAAGTAGCTTTCTAGCACGGTAGAGGGAGCCCACCTTCTTCGCAGCAGACTTGGCAATGCTCTCAATGTATCTATTCCAGTTCATGTTCCCTGTAAACGTTAGGCCGAGGAGTTTAAAGGAAGTACTTCGGGTAGTGTGTTCTTGGTCATTGTTATTAGTGGTAGTGAAGGTTTTTGTAATTATTGAAGGAAACAAGCTTAGCCTTGGCAGCACAGAATGTTATCACCCATTTTTGTCCCCATTCCACTACAGATTGGAGATCATCCTCTAGTGTTATTGCATTTTTCTTAGATATGTGTTCATTTGCTTTCCTATCGTGTCTGTTATAGTAAGTGGTGCCATCAGCCAATATACCCATCTCCGAAACAATTTTATCAGGGAGGTCACTTATGAATATCAAGAATAATAAAGGTCTGAGGATAGACCCATGAGGTACTCTCGCATTTATATCATAAGGATTGTTTACGATGTAAAAGTGTTTTGGAAGGAGAGACAGAAAGATTATTTTTTAGAAAAAGATATAAAATTATTTACTTCCTCATGATATATAAACTGCAATAAATCATTTCATATCTTAAAGATTTCATCGAAGAAATGAACTTTGAAAAAAGTTATTTTGTTCCTACGTAGATGGCATTGGCTGTCTGTTCACCTTCTAAAACTAATCTGACATAAAACCAAGTTCCAAACACGTGATCGTATTTCCTACCTCATCTTAACTTGTTGTGTTTTTTAGGGAGCTGACTTTTTACCTTTACGGCCTATTTTGAGTATAATTCGCTCGCTGCCGGGCCGTACGGAAAATGTACCTAAATTACATGATCCTGAATTTTATACTAGGTGACATCATCTCTACCTATGTTGACCTAAATTATAAAACAAATAAAGTGTCCTCCGATTAATTCTTTGTACTTGTAGCCCTTGTGGCAGACTAATCCGACGTAATCAAAATCCTACCTCTTCAGTGTTTACGTCCCTAGATGTCAGAAAGCTTTCCTCTCTAATACTTTAGTCCGTCGAATTGTTAGACGTTGGATTTCGCTCCCTTTTTCCTGCTTTCACGATCGTACCAACATCCAAATTATCATAATGTAAACAGCAATACTTCGCAGAATGCCTAAACAGAGAGGTCCTAAAAATTAACTACAATAACTGTCAATATGCATTTTTATGGTGAATGAGAGTGTAATAAATAGTTTGCACTCTTAAAATATAAAAGAAATGACATCCTCGTCAAGTGCACGACTAGTCAAGGGCAATTAAATAAAACTTTGGACACACTGCAATTCTATGATAAGGTGTGTTAGATAATTTGCAGGTGACCCCAGAAAGAGAGGCATTACCTGGGTTGAACATACTCAAATCGATTTCATGTAAAACATGCGAGGCTTTACACCATTGTTTATTGGAATGCATAATTGGACCAGCAATATCGGAGAGACGTTTAGAACAATAGACAGGGTAAAAGAATATTAATTGAAATCGACACAACAAAAGTGACACTCGATCACAGAGAGGGTAAGCTGACACATTTTCTTCCTTGTCGAAACATACACACAACCCCAACGCGCCTTCATTGATATCAAAATACCGTCAAACTGTAAAATCCAAACCTATTGCCAATGTGAAATAAACAAAAAATATTATATTACAGATCAGCCGTGTTGTGTTTTATTCACTGTCATTGTGTCGATGTTGTATACCACTGACAAAAGTCGACCTTGGAATTATATAGATTGAAAAGCTCATTTGAACGACTTTCCCTACATGGCTATTGAAACCTGCGTTACTTATGTATTTTTGGCGAAAAATTAATTTATATGGAATTAACTGGAAATTCCTATACATAAGACTAATATTATACTTGTAGTGAGAACGGTGCTTATAAATATAGGAAAGAAACGATTGTGATACAGTTCTTACCTAAAGATCGAAAGAACATTTTTTTATAAATTACTATATTTTTCCTACTTTACATGTCTGCACATAAAATAAACAGGGGCAGAAAAGGAAGATAAAGAAATATTTAACATAGTAATCATAAAAGGTTATATAAAGATAATGATATCTAGATTGCATCATGACATTTTTTTAAATCATTTATATTTCCCTATGAAAATAAGTAAATCAGATTTCTTGCCACGCTTTATACTTTTAGAGCAGAGCAAAACTTATTTAAGTAGATCATTATTATATATAACGAGACAATCGCATAAGTAGAACTACCTGGTTTAGAACCTCTTCTGGTGTTAGCATTTGAATAATTGACGAGGGAGAATACAAAATTAAGTCAGGGTAACTCATCACGGTGCCCATGACCTGCTGGAAGATCGCAGATACTACCTTAATCTGCAAACTTGTAGGATTCCCTGTGAGTATTGCCGCAGAGAATTTCGAATATTCCTCCTCGACGGGTATCTTTAAGTACGCGTCACTAAACTCCACATTAAAAAATATTTTATCACCATTAAGTTTGTTGAATACCTTCTCTCGTGGGGAGGGCATAGAGGTAATCTTTTAAATCTGCATTAAGACCCGTGGTAAAATCGCCGCATACACAAATCTTATTAGTCTTTTTGGTCACGTATGTGGTAGGGGCTGCTCAATCACTGGTGCTCACTTTCGATAGTATTTCGGCTTTTCTAGACGATCCCGATGTTTATTGGTTTTCTCAGTTGTCGCAAACGGGAGGTTTCTTTCTTCTTGAAAACGAGTAGAGCGAATCTGGCTATAGCCTTGGCACATATTCCGCGAATTGATGAGAAAACTTTTGGAAAATATTCCTTTAATTCGTCCTTTAGTCGCTGTGCCACCGTAGACGAATCTTCTACTTTCTAGCATTGTATTTTCACAGGTGAGTCCCACTATTTAAATCGCTACATCCAATCCGTTCTGAAGAGGTTTTCGGATGTCTTATGCATAAAAACTTTCTCTGTTTTTGTGGTTGCGCCATTTAACGTCACAAGGAGTGGCAGCACTTTCTCAAATTTTACTTTATCGCTTGTCATTGGACGAGCTGACTTATTCAACCTTTTCCATGTCTGTAGGTTTACAATGAGCAAGTCTAAGCTAGAGGTCAACTATAATTTTACTATCTTATTGAGGATGTTGACAGTAATGTATTTCCACCGGCTCTTCTTCGTGTCCCTGTCGGAAATTGTTTGTCGGACCCTGTTGTTTTATTATCCTTTTGCAATACGTCGTTTCTTGATCTTTCCATCAACACTGACTGCATATTTTGTTTTTGTAAAAACATCTAACGCACCAATGTTGTCAGCCACCATGGTTGCACGGCTTTCTGTGCGAATTAGGTTTGAAGATTTGATGGCCACTTTTTGGTTGTGCCTGTTTTTTTTTTCCTCATTTTTTTTTTCCCATGGAAATATTTCTTTGGTCTGAAACTAGTATTTCGCACGTATGACCCACCCAATTCCTTGATGTGTGGTAAGTCGTTCTTTACACTAACTACACAGTGGCAATCCTCGGTTAAATTCTGAAGAGCCTTTGTGTACGTCATCTTATCTTTGCGTATTTTTGCTGAGACGAAACCCTGTACAAAATCAAACATTTGAAATTGGCCGCTGATAATTCAGCAAGACAAAAATCGTCACAGTGTTTGTTAACCACAAACACGAAGGTTAGATAGTTTAATTAGTCGCGTTTCACCAGGTTGAAGCACTTCAATGTCTTGTTATAAAGAGGGGTATTCGAGCTGAAAAGTTCAGATAAGAGTTTAACCGTTTCGGTGAATCTCAGCCCGCTCATCCTCGTTGGAAGAGATAATTAGTGAACTTACTATGTTCTGTGGTTCCTAGCTTTCGTAGAAGTAGGCGAACCTTTTTGTCATTGCTCCACTTTTGGAAGTCAATCATAATTTGTCCTCGTATCTTCTATAAAAAGCGTCAAACGTCATATTCTGCTCGGGGAAGTCGATAAGCGTCTTGGTGGAATTGCATATGGTGTTTTGGGAAAATGCGATGCTGGCATCATTGTGTTCTGTCTGATTCAACACTTTTAAAAACAATTTATGATGTCTCTTCTGTTGAAGAAGCAATTTCTCCTCCAACATATGTTACCGCTGTGCTTGTTGTTGCATTTGTTTTTCAAAACCTTCCTTCAGCTTTTGCTGATAATCAATTCTAGCCTTAGTGATCGCTTAATTATCGCCTTGAAGTCTTCCATATTAGATATCCTTCCCAGGCGAACGAAAAAATATTCTTTTTTTCTGAAACTGGGAAAAGCAAAATTATGAACAGACAGAATAATAAAAAAGAAAATGTAATTTCTTTTGTGTGTGATTGTCTGTCAGGTCTCACTTTGTATTTCCGTATAAAATTTTTAAATGCAAACTAAAGGAGGGGATTTTTTTTCTTTCAAAACTTTACTGCAACAAAAATGGATTTTTGCCAGCTAGCAAAAAATGTTCATTTCCAACGACGGTCAGTAAAATAAATAGATATTCAAAACTCGAGGAGAAAAAAATGAACAAATCTAAAATGTCAGTTTTCCAGTTCATAATTAAAATGTTCAGTTCCAGCTACAGTCAGTAAAAGAGATAAATATTCAAAACTGAGGAGAAAAAAACTTTTTTTTTAAATTTAGTTTTCCAGTTTGCAATGAATTAATTGATAAACAAGTCAACTGCGATACACGTGCGCGTAATTAGGTCAACCTTTCAAAATTGACAGTTTTTTTGTTTTTCAAAAAAGAAACTGTGTTTTCTCTTTCAGCTTAAAATCCTTAATGTGTATAAAAATTAGACAGTTATATTTAGAACTTAGATCATTCATTATACAGAGTAACGTTTTTTTTCTTATTTCTTTTACCTTTGCCCCAATTAAAAATGTTCAAACTTCAAAGCACCTTATAACAAGTCAATTTTTTCCAGAATCAAAAATTACTTCTGCAGAACTTACAATAAACTTTTAAAAACATTACCAAAAAAAATGTCTGGTTTACAGCTTTTTTCACTTTTGTTCGTAAAGAGACAAAGAGAGTTTACTTACGACCTTATCCAAATTTCTCCTGTATTTAAGACATTTTTTCTTTAAGGGTCATAGCGTAATTTATTTCGAATAGTCGCTGACAAGTTTTTTGTGTAAAATCGAATAATCTTGCCGCCAAAGTGTTGCTTTGTGATTTCTCGTGTAATTCGAATCCTCATTCGCCAGTGTTGTGGTTTTAGTATTTAAATAATTGGGGAATAAGGAAGAATATAGTAATATTTAAATAAATATGCATTAATGAAAATACATAAAAAAGGTAAATTGAGTAATATCGTTGCTTAACTGCTAAACTAGTGGATAACGACCCTACTCTCCACGTGTCCGTGATTCTCGTAACCAGGATATGCCGTCATGGGCGGAAGTGACATCATGAAATAGTCCATTAATTTTGTGAGTAGGATGCGTCCCCAACAGAACCTGTCACTGCAGAGATACCTTGATACTGGAAATTCTTTGCTCTAATAGATCTTCTCTCGATCTGATAGACTTTTGAATATTCTGCTGGTTTCCTGTTCTGTTGATTTTACTTACGTGCAAAAATTTTAAAACGACATGTAGTTCACCTAATCACAATCGCCTGTTAAACATGATAAAAAACCAACTTGCAGTAGTGTTAGAAAATGGATTGAAAAAGAGAGGGGGTGTACATTATATTGTACACACGTTGACAGCTGATCGGATGCGAGTGAGTCATGTGATCAGGTTAGCTGAATCGGGGAGATAGGGTTTGGGGCATAGAAGGCAACAGATGGCTTAACAATTTTCTCCCCCCACCCTTCACTGGAGAGGACGCTGACGTATGTGGAAATGAGACCAAGAAATGAAACCACGCAGGCCAAAGATTCACTTCCATCCTTCTGCGGTCGACATCTGGAAGATGAATAAAAACTATAAAACCAATTCCTTGTCTTGGAGTGAATGAATCTTCGCCCAAAAACGATTCCCATCTCCCCTTCAAGACACGACATGCATTCCAGGTGGACCAACATCCCCGACGCATGAAGGTATGTCCAAAAATACGTGTACCACACAGACACGCACACACAACGGCATATAAACATTTAAATATCATATAATAGACAGAACATTTAGACGACCACACACACGTCCCCCTCTTATAATACAACAACACAACAGTAGTCTATGTTATGGGGTAAATAATAGTTAGGGTCGCATGAATTCTTATAAAAGTATTAAATAATCTAATCATGCAGCAATAAGAAAAAACCTAGAAAATTTTGTGCCATTCTCAATAAATTCCCCTACATTGACACGGAAATATGATTTTCGTATTTATTTCTTATTAAAAATTAATCTAAATATAATTAAAGTGTAGCCCCGTCTTATTAACGAAAGGATCATCCTCGAGAGTTTGGGCCTTTATAAATACACAACCCAATATTCGAAACAAAAATTATACTTGTAGATAAGACGATTCTTGTAAAGTAAGCAAACAAACGATTGTCCTGGTGCTCTTAGCTAATAATCAGAAATACAGCTTTAAAAGCTTCTTTTTTTTCCAAATTGAGTAAATAGACTTTCGAGTCCAAAGATTACAGAAGAACACTAATCGTCAGCCAATCGTATTTTTTATATGATTAATTGATGAAATGCCAAAAAAACAAAACGGAAGAAAAAACTACGTAATTAAAATTATCAAACTTTACCCAAGTGTTTCAACTCTCGCTCTGATCTCGTTTCCCAATATATTTTAGCGCATCGTGATCAAGGGAAACGCAATCGATTTTTTATTTTTCAGATGTTTTTATTAATTTCATTTTAATTTCATTGATTTTTTATATTTCGCTTGTTTATTATTACTTTCATTTTAATATCGTTTTTTTATTAATGGCAGCATCGGATGAGCTGGTAAACAATGTGAAAATCAAAACACCAGTCTGGCTGATATTCGCGAGATAACGACGCCATTTTGTTTTAGTTCTACATCGTTTGTTAGTCGTTGTGTGTTGATGCCAGACGGAATTCTTATGCGCGCATATATTAGAAAGCTGTTATCGCTTATTGTAGAGTCTGGCATTTCACATTTGCCTCATCATACACACACATCTATACAAAAGCGCAGACGTATATAAAGTTTTCTTAATGTATGAGGTTTGCATGTACCGCGCCATCACATTGAAGCGGTTGATCTAATAGCCAAATTTTCGAATATCTGAAAGCATAATATTTAATCTGATGTCCGTCCTGTATCTCAGACCGAATGCATATGCGGTGTAATATTAGAAAACAGTTATCGCTTTTTCCACGGACTCTTATGTTATATTTCTTAACTCATATGCATATATATATATATATATATATATATATATATATATATATATATATATATAATATTAGCAAACAGTTAATAAAATATGTTTTTTTTTTTTTTTTTTTTTTTTTTACACAGTGATCACCACTTATCAAGGCCCGGAAGCCACTCAGGGATAAGGGTTATTGTAAGTACATCACGTTAGTGAGGAGATTTTATGAAGTGTTTAATTAGGGGGGCGGTTCATTAGGAATTTGTTAACATTAGACTTGAAGACATCCAAGTTGTAGTCCGGAGGGAAGCAGGCAGACGGAACAGAGTTCCACAGGCGTGCAGTTCTAAGAAAGAAGCTTTGCTCATGAAATCCGCGTTTTGATTTAGGCACAGATATAGAGTGGGGGAAATTTTTCACAGTGGATTAAGCTAGACGGGTGTTTTTCGTGAAAGATTGGCGAGGGGGGACCAGGGATTGGAGTTCAGACGAGCACCTGCCATGAAAATAACGATAAAACAAGGATAGGCTCGCAACGTCTCTTCTGTGGGAGAGGGGTTGCAGGGTAGAGAAAAGGGCATCCCCCACTAAACCACGAAGTCTATTTTGTACTCTGTCAAGGCATGATAGGCTGTTTTTGGCAGCTCCTGCCCAGATATGGCAACAGTATTCCATCCTTGGCCGTACTTGGCTTTTATATAGATAGAGAATTGCATCAGTAGTGAGATACTTTCTGGAGCGGTAGAAGGATCCCACCATCTTTCCTGCGACCTTGGCAACAGACTTCATGTACGTGTTCCATTTCAGATCAGGAGTAAAGGTCAAACCCAGAAGCTTGTCAAAACACGGGGCCTCACCCAGACGAGAGCCATCCATCACAATTGATGCCAGCTGGGGATCATAGCGTTGATGATGTAAGGATAGGAGTTTGGTTTTGGATGCATTAAAGGTAACTAGCCACATCTTCCCCCACTGAACCACGCGCTCGAGATCAGAGGAGAGAGAATCCGAGAGAACTTCGTCATTTACAGCCTTTGATGTGTTGCCGTAGATGGTCGTGTCATCAGCATAGATGTCAACGAATGATTTAAGTATGTGTTTAGGGAGGTCATTGATGTAGATCAGGAAGAGAGTTGGGCCCAGGATTGACCCCTGAGGGACTCCAGCATTTATATTGCAGGCCTCCGATTTTTGTCTATCTACCACTACTCTTATGAGCCTATCAGAGAGAAATGATTTAATGATTGAGAAAATATTTCCAGTTATACCGTAGCTGGAAATCTTGTGAAGTAGACCCTTATGCCATACTTTGTCAAATGCCTTTGATATGTCGAGAGCAATTGCCCTAGAAAGGAAGCCTTTGTCAAGAGATTCACTAATCCTGTGGGATATAACCGTCAGCACATCTGCGGTAGATCTTGCAGAGCGGAAACCATATTGTGTGTCACTAAGAAGGTTATTCCTGCTGAGGTGGTTTACTATTTCTCTATTTAATATTGATTCCAGTAACTTACTCATAACACAGAGAAGACTTATTGGTCTGTATTGAGAGGGAGATGACTTATCACCTGAATTCTTAAATACAGGGCAAACTGAGGAGGTCTTCCAGGGGTCGGAAAGCACTTTTCCTTAAGGCAGCGCTTAAATAGTTTCGTAAGTATGGGAGCAAATTCTGGTTGAAGCTTTTTTAGCACTATAATTGGGATGCCATCAGGGCCAGTTGCTTTACTGGAATCTAGGTTTTTTATTAGCTTGGCGACCTCATGCACGGATATTTGAATGTTACCTAGCTTGTTCTGTGTTATAGGAGGAAATATGGGGAGTTGATGGCCTTCGTCGCATAGGGTAGAATTAGCTGCAAAGTTCTTTGCAAATAGTTTGGCCTTGTCTGACGCTGACGAGATAACCTCTGGTCCATTGATAATGGTTGGGATAGAACGCACACTTCTGTTCAAGATCCTATTTGTTATTTGCCAAAACTGGTGGGAACCAAGCCGCTGATCAGCTACCTTGGATATAACAGACTGGGAATATCGCTCTCTTGCATTTTTTATTACTCTTTTACAGTGGTTGCTGGCAGTCCTGAAAGCAGCTTTAGTCTCAGTGCATCTATTACGTTGGTAGTTATGGAAAAAGTGATTTCTGTGCGCGATAGCAGCAGCACATTCTGGGGAGAACCATGGCTGGCTGTTAGGTTTTTGTTGGAATTTTTTAGATGGTATGAATTGGTCTATGCCTACAATTAACCATTCGGTCAGATCTGATACTATAGAGGACACTTCCTTTTTAAACATGGAGTGCAGAGGTAAATCAGATATGAATGTACGGAAGCTATCCCAGTCAGCCATAGAGTATCGGTATACAGTACGGTGGAGGGGTACGTCTGATGGCTTCTTACATTTTGTTTTTATCTTAACTGATACGACGGAGTGGTCGGAGGATCCTAAAGGAGAATGAACGGTACATGAACATAGCTCAGGGGAAGTTGAAAGAAAAAGGTCTAAGAGGCTTGCATATTGATTGGGTGTATCGGGCACACGGGTGGGTTCGCAAACAATCTGAGTGAGGTCATAAGCAATGGCAAAATCATGACAAAACCTCCCCTCATCATCTGTCTTATTTGAATGGGTCAGCCATTCCACGTTATGGACGTTGAAGTCACCACAGATGTGGATGTTAGCCGAGGGATGTGAAGACAGTATGTAGTCTATTTTCTCAGATATGCTCTTAAAGATAGTAACTCCGCTGTTGTGGGGCCTATAGAGGGCAAATATAAATACAGTGGTGTTAGCAAGTGCAACCCTGAAGCACATATAGGGTAAATTAGGATCTTCTCTAGAGATATCCCTGCCACATGGGAAGCCATCCTTAATGTAGGCACATATTCCATGCCCATGGCGATCTTGGGAGTCAGATTTAGCTGTTAAATTGGAGTATCCATTAATTATGAACTCATCTAGGGAAGTGGTCGGCCCTATTCCAGTTTCACATAGAAATGTTAAAAACACTTTGAAATGAGTTAAAAACATATTTAATCTAAAAAGGAAACACTAGATAAATGGATAGTCCTTAATCCGCGGAGTTTCGAAGAGATGCTTTCCTTCTCATCAGAGGGTAGGAATTAGCAAAATGCGGGATCGGATTTTGCATGCAGAAGTACTTGATGAAACAACAAGTAAGCCAAAGATCTCACTTGAAAACAAAATAATAAGTTAAGCAGAGGGAATATGGTGAAGAAAAAGGTGATTACACATGAATGGATAGTCTGGTGGAAGATAAATAATCCAGTGACGGTAAAATCCAAATGTAAAACTTCAAGAAAGTTAAAAGAATTTCTATTTGTACAAGTAAAATCCAGGGAAATCCCGTAATTGGAAGAAGATGATCCATAATTATTCAAAGGCAGAAATCCATGGAATAATTCACAAAAATGTGTACAAGGAAAAAAAAAGAAAAGATTCCAATAATATTAAGAAAAGAAAAAGAGAATATGCTTTTCACTCTACTTCCGAGACATAAAAATAAATAAGAAAGATCATGGAAGAGAAAGAGAAAAAAAAAATAATAAATAATATAAAATAAAAAATGATAAAGTTAAAAAAAGTATAAAATAAAGTAAAGGGAAACAAAAGTCAAATTGACCCAGACAGGAAATTTTAAAGGCGCGAAATATATATATATATATATATATATATATATATATATATATATATATATATATAGGGAAAATAATATAGGTCAACTGAAATGTACAGGTCATCACTTAAACAAATGTCAGCAATCGTTGTTAGACTAAAAGGAAAATAAATAAATAAAAAATAAATAATAAATAAAGAATAAAAAAATAAAAATAAAATAAATAAATAAAAAATTAAAAATAAAAATAAAAAATAAAATAAAAAATAAAATATGATATAAAATATAAAATAAAAAATAAAATAAAAATGATTTAAGGGGAGAGGATGGCTGGTATCTGCAAATTCAGAAAAAATGCATATAGTAAAATATAAGTAAATATACATACAAGATATGAAAATGTGGGTAGATTAATATATTAGATAGATAGGAAAGTTTAAAGAATAAAGCAGAAAATGCAGATAAATAACCGGCCATGCAAAGAAGAGATAAAGAATTAAAATAAAAACTTATTAAATTATAAAGTATAAGAAGTATGTAGAAAAACGATAATGTTAAAGAAAAAATGTTTTTATATCTATATAAAGGGTAAAAGTAATAACTATGTAATTTCAAAATTGCCATAATTAAATTTGGACTTATGTTTACAGAAAGAGATCAGTTCATTTTTAGAATTTATTATATGGTTACTTTGAGGGGAAGTAATTATAGTTATAGCTTCGGTTGTGCAAAGGCGACAAAACTTAGAGCCTGGAGTATAAGACTGAACTTTTTTTATGATAGTGCATTTGATTGAGAAGGGAGTATTGTTAGAGTTAAGTTTTTTTTTATTAAAGTGGTTAGAGAAGTTCCTTGGTTATTATTAGAATTATGGTTGTTAAAAGAAGAAATGTGGTTTGATATTATTTTCTTAATTAATGTTGAAGTAGCGCCGATATATGTATGTACTTTATTAAAAACTCGAGGTCTGGTATTAATATTAATTTGCTGATTTGTATTAGTTAAATAGTTTTAATTTTGTTCATAGTGTTCAACAAATGGTTGGACAATTTCTGTATGAGGACTAGTTTGAAGGGGATAATGAGTGTTGCTAGTGTTAGGATGGCTGTAAGGAGAAATATTATTATTCTCAATAATAATATTATTATTATTATTATTATTATTATTATTAGTTGTATGATTGTAGATGGAAGGGCTGCTCAAGTGGTGTATTGGATTAGTAACTATTATATATATATATATATATATATATATATATATATATATATATATATATATATTATAGTGTTGGGATTATTAATCGGAGTTGGGAAAACCTAAAGTTTGGGGTTATCGGAATCGGAAAAGTGTGTGCCTTTTTTCGATGCCAAAAACACTGCTTCATTTTTTGGGGGGTGTGGGGGTGTTTAAAGCAAAATCTTTTACTACTGGTAGTAATAATAAAATAATCGATATTTATTGATTTTAATTTGCCATTAAAACTAAAATTTAGAGCTACGCCCCCCACAAACGTGGTTTCATGTTTGAGAAAATACATGCACATTAAACATGTGTTTTTACATTTTATCAGAATCGGGAAGAATATTGGAATCGTTTCAACTAAAAGACCGACGTTTTTCGGGATTTAATGACGAACAAAGAATGTCCCACACGTCCAATACTTTTATTGTCTTGGAAATCGATGAAATTGTCCATTCATCAGTACAAAAATCTATTGTATGCTCAAGTCGGGAGCCCAATCCGGTCTACCGGTAGGAAGCTTATATGATTGTCCGCAGTTACTTAGTCCACAACTTTTTGTCGTCTACATTGCACTGCAGAAAGAATACTTTTGAATTTATAAAATTATTTTTATATAATGACTTAAATTACACTTTTAAATTGAAAGGTCAAAAAATGGTTTAGTTGTGTTTTAGACTGAAAAAAATCATTTTGAACGGTTCCTTGTCTCATCAAAGATCCACTGTTGATTTTATACGCCATGCCTTTCTGCTTCTTCAGTGATAATTTTTTCAAAGGCACTTGTTATATTAGGCTGAATCAGAGTGTTAAGTTTGGTCCAAATCTAACTGTTACTTCTTTAATAAGGTTTCTTCGATTATCGATTTTCGATGCTCGTCAGAGGTATTCCCAAACATAACTTTTTTAATAACACCCGCAGACTCATAAAATAAATACACGTGAAATTTCAGAAATCTCGGCCAAGACGTTTTGGTGTTCCTAGAGATGTATCCTCTCACACGCACGCACACACACATACACACATACACACATACTCAGATAAATAGCCTTTCATAAAAGAGTAAAACAATTTTATTAGATTGAACAACGTGTTGATTCCGAGTTTCCTTTCCAGTTAAGTTATTGTTGAAATGGTTCGTTCCCTGGTGACACGTATATCCCTAGCCTGTTCAGTTCTAGGAGGTCCACTCTTTCAGGCTTTGCACTTTTTCTTCGAGAACAATTTTTCTTTATTGCTAATTTCCTGATGCGCACCTATCAGATAATACTGAAAGACTGCCAAGGCATTTAATTCCGGACAAAGTAATCTTCCTCTTGTATACTGTCTTTATAAACCTACTTTCCGACCCTTGTGTCACCTCAGCCCGATATGGAAAGGAAATGAATTAGTTCACGTTTGCGGAGCTGGACAATGTTAAAGCGGACTATTAACTGGATCTCAAGTGTCAAAATAAGTAAATTCCGGAATATTTTCTAACCGTAATCATTGATTCTTGAAAAATGGTAACGCTACAGCTAGGAAGAATACATATGCAATATATAGGTCGCTGGGAAGATGGTGGATCCTTCTACCGCTCCAGAAGATATCTCACTTATGATGCAATTGTCTATCTGTATAAAAGGCAAGTGCGTCCAAGGATGGAGTACTGCTGCCACATCTGGGCAGGAGCTGCTAAAAGCAGCCTATCCTGCCTTGACAAAGTACAAAATAGACTTCGTGGTTTAGAGGGGGATGCCCTTTTCTCTTCCCTGCAACCTCTCTCCCACAGAAGAGACGTTGCGAGCCTGTCTGTGTTTTACCGTTATTTCCACGGCAAGTGCTCGTCTGAGCTCTAATCTCTGGTCCTCCCTCGCCAATCTTTTACGAAAAACACCGTTTAGTTGAAACCACTGTCATTAATTTTCCTCACTCTTTATCTGTGCCTAAATAAATGCGTAGATTCCATAAGCAAAGCTTCTTTCTTAGAAGTGCACGACTGTGGAACTCTCTTTCGTTTGCCTGTTTCCCACCTGACTACAACTTGGAGTCTTCAAGTCCAACATAAACAAATTCCTGATGAACCGCCCCCTTAAGTAAGACACTTCATCAAATTTTTAATACTAACGATTACTAACATACTAATTCATTGATTACTGTACACGCAATAACCCTTATCCCCGAATGACTTCCGCGCCTTGATAAGTGGTGACTTCCATGTAAAAAAAAATATGCAAGCAATAGAATTTCGCAATTCTGTATTCGGTTTAGAGAAACTACTGGGGCAAAAAGATTACTGTAACGAAGTAATGAATTCTTGAAGACACGTAGATAAGGGGCACGTTCAAAATATAATATAATTTTTGTTCCGTCCGAATATATAAAAAATGATTTTATTCCGTCCGAACAGATAAAAAATGATTGCAAATTGCATTGTTATGTTGACAGAACTTATGCATTTATGACTTGAAATATTCATCTCTCTATTACAATTATTGATGATGTGTGATCCTAAGAGATTAAACTCTGCCACGGATGTGAATCAGATGCAAATATACTTCATTAAATTTCTCCTTCAGAAAACAATGATCGGTAAATATCCAATCGCACCAGTTTAATGTTTACGAAGTCGATGCAGTTGACGTCAGCCAAGTTAGGAAATGGGTTAGTCAATTTCAGAATGACGATAGAGGGTGAGTGATGAAGCTCCTGACATTTAGGACTGAGACATTAAAAGAGTCTGGAAAAAAGACGTCGTGAATGATGGTGATTCGGTAAAATAATACATTCTACAACACAAAAGGGTACTCGTATTAATGGCACACTCTCCGTTTTCATAGTTCTTTAACGTTTCATTTTTTTTTCTTTACTTTTGAAACAACCCTCGTAAATGAATCAAGCAGGTGGATACAAGGAAAACAGAGAAAAACGAGACAATTCTAACGATGTGTCATAATAGTACTAATATAAGAGACTGAGACTAGCAACATTACGTCCGTTTGAGCCTGTGCAATTATATAGACATATTCCAAACAAATGTAAAGAAAAGTATTTAAAACTCCTTTACTTTGCGATTTTTCTGCTTATTTATTACGGTAATATTTTATTACTGTTTTGTCATTATTCTTGACAGTTTAGTTTTCTATGTCGATATTTTATGATAACCCACGCTTATATTGGACGTCTAGACTCATAGTTTTGTAGCGTAGTCGTTACATGTCAACACTCGGGACCAACACGTTGTAAGAAGACAGTCGCAAAGAAAAATGAAAACATTTGACAAACTTAATTTTTTTCAATTAAAACGACATCTATTTATAATTTTCCCAAAATAACGCCTTGCTTATTGTTCAAAAATCTTCTCGTATTCCAATATGGTTAACCAGACTGCCGTGTCGAATGCGTGGTACTCGATCTTTGTTTCTCCATCTTAACAGTAGATCTTTCCGCGTCGCTCGCGGGCCACCTATGTAAGATTTGTACTTCCGCTCTCTCGTGTCTTGAACACGTCTCGAATCATCTACGTTTCAAACATATTTCAGACTTGTTTGAAACGTGCTTCACATGCTTCTTTGAACACGTGTGTCCTTTTAATCCCTGCTCTCATGTACCACAGTCGACTTGGTCGTATGCGTATAGCTGCCGGTGCTAACTCAGTGTCAGCAGCTCCGTTATAGTGACACTGTCCCTTTTATCTATATATTAATACGCCATTTTCTGTGTCAATCTTATCTTTCGTTTCAGTTTCGATTATAGCTGATGGCAATTAAGTCATCTTTGTTATTATAAATAATGTAATCAAGAATTCTTCAGAGTTTCGGTTTCGGTTTCCATTATGGCTGAAGGAACTGAAGTTATATATATATATATATATATATACATATATATATATATATATATATATATATATCAGTGTTTTATTTCGGTTTCGATTAAAGCTAATGCTCCCAAGTTATATGGATATATATACACACACACGCACACACACATCAATATATATACATACATATATATATATATATATATATATATATATATATATATATATATATATATATATACACACATATATATATACATATATATATATATATATATATATATATATATATATATATATATATATATATATTATAATTGCGACTCCGTAATATACAGGGTGAACAGAAAGTCCTTGGACCAATTCAAAAGTGGTTTATTAATAGAAAATTACAAAAATATAAATTAAACATGAATGAAAATTATAAGTTAGGAAACCAAGAATCAATTCAAATTATTTATTTTCAATGTGATGTCCATTCCTTTCGATTAAACGTTCAATTCTCTGTCTTAATTTACGAACCGAGGCACGCAGCGTTTCCTGAGGTATTCACTCAGAAAAGATGTCTTCAAAGCATCAACACTTGGATGAGCAACAGAACAGAAGTTTGCCTCCAACAAAGACCACACCGAAAAATCCATGGGATTCAAATCAGGCGATGCAGGAGGCCACATCTCCTTACTCCAGAATCTTGAAAAATGCCGTTGGCACCAGTCCTAAGTTTTTCTGGAGATATGGGATGGTGCTCCATCTTGTTGGAAGGCGAAAGGCTGATCTTTGAAGTGTTTCTTCATCTCTTCAAATGCCGGAACCAAAATATCGTTAATGTGGCGATCTGTGTTGATCTTAACCCCCTGCTCCACGAAAATCAGAGGCGACTTCCAAGATTTGGAGACTGCAGCCCACACCATGAGGGAATACGGCTTTTGTCGGCGGAAAACTATTCTCACGGAGTCATCAATGTCTGCTGAAGATTTTGCGTAAACTCTGTCGTTCTGATTGTTAACAGTCGCTTCAATTGTGAAGAGTTTTTCATCAGAAAAAACGATCTCTCGCTCTGCCGTGCCAGCCTTCAGTTCTCCAAGAAGACGCTTTGCTCTTAAAAGTCTCTTGCGCTTTTGGGCAGGTGTGAGGCATTGTGTCTTTCTCATCTTGGAGGGGGACAACTGGAGATCGTTTTTTACGATGGTTCTCATCTAGGTCACGCTCACATTCATGTCTTTAGCCATTTGTCTTGCAGATCTCTTCGGGTTCCTCCTTACCCTCTCTCGGACAGCTTTAATCACCTTCTGTGTTCGAGCAGTGCGATGTCTTCCACTCCTAGGACGATCTTCAGATGTACCAAGTTCCTTAAATGTGTTCACAACATGATACACAGTGGATTTAGCCACTTTTAAGAGCTTAATAATCTCTGAGTTCGTCCTCCCCGCGCAATGAAGCTGAATTATGGCCTCTCGTTTGCTCATTTTTCTGAAAGTTTTAAAATTATTTTAATATCTTTGTTGAAAATAATTAGATCAATAGTTAGACTAAATACTTACTTTATTCGAAAAGAGAAAAAGTGATTTTAACAATATTTAATTTTAAAACTAAAAATGGTCCAAGGACTTTCTGTTCACCCTGTATAAAAATCATAGAATATTAACTCTGCAATAATATATACGAAATCGTGCTAAGCTGGATAAATACTTTTGCAGTTTTAACAGAAAACAGCTATAATAATATCAGAGCGTCTCTATTTACACTAAACATCTACAGAATGCCAACATTAATATATTACATATGAATGAGTCTCCTGCAGAATTTGCACAGGTCTGGCTAATATTAATTAATTAGCTTATCCGCCATATTTCTCGGGGCATTTTATTGTTGCATTAGCTTCGTCGTTTTCTTGATGGTGATAGCTGATTTGGCATCCCCGACGAAATATGTTCTAACAAATACGTTAACTAAAGGAATTTATCAAATATATAGTAACGGACATATTCTTAGACGAATTATTATTTTAGTAGTAGTAGTAGTAGTTATAATAGTAATAATATTTGTAATAGTATTAATATAAGTAGTATTTTTGCGAAAGAATGGTACTTTTTAATAAAAAGTGCTGAATTACTTTTATTTTTCTGCATAGTATTATTAGTATTAGTAGTAGTATTTTATTATAAGTAGTAAAGTATTAGTTTGGTGTAAATATATATGTACAAACGATATTATTCTTGCACCAACTTAATAATAGCACCATATTTTTTTTAGAATATATAATAAGAACAAACTAAGTACATGATATTGCCGAATAACTTTTCAAAAATTCTAACCATGAATGAAATGAAAATGTGTTTTGGAACGTCTTTTTTTTAACACATTCTTAAAAGTAATTACACATGTTTTTATTTTAAGAAAACATCGATCGGTCCTGCGCCAAAAAAAAACATTGCTTACATACTACTACTACTACTACTACTACTACTACTGTTACTATTGCTACTACTACTAATAATAATGATAATAATAGTAATAATAATTACAATAAAAATAATAATAATTACAATAATAATAATAATACAACTAATACTACTGCTACTAATTCTATCAATAATAATACTAATGATAACTACAATAAAAATGAGAAGATTAATAATAATAATAATAATAATAATAATAATAATAATAATTCTGATTTCGTTTATCAACGTCTTCCTGGATGGGATGGAATTCATTTCCAGCGGATTCTCCTCAATCCTGGCCCCAAACTAGGAGCTTTAAATATCAAGGGTTTTCCTAAGGATGTTGGTGGTATCTACAATAGCAGAATACTGAAGGCCGCCTAAAACATCGGGGATTTGTAGTTTTCTTTTTCAATTGTCCTTCCAGACGACTTGATACTACTCCTAGCATACCAACTATGATCGAAATTATTTGTGTTTTAAATTATTTGTGTAAATGCCTTGTCTCCAAGGCCAATGGAGCATAATTGCTCCACTTTTAGTGTACCGTCTCTCTCACATTCCTCTCCCAGGATACTAAGAAATTTACAATTTGCCAAAATTTAGAAACCTTTTCAATGACGACCAAATCCGGACGATTATGTTCCAATTGCTTGGTCGTTATGACAGTTTTATTCCCACCATACGTCTACATTTCCATCCTCACTTGTTCTCACTTCATCAGGCACCTTCTCAAACCACTTTCCAACACACTTCACCCCAAACTTCTTACAGACCTCCCAATATATCCGGAGTCCTATCACATCGTGTCTTTTGCAGTACTCTCTCTTGGCCAGCCCACTACACCCTGCTGCAAGGTGCGCAATTGACTCTGAGGTTTTACCACAAATCCGGCATTCTGCAACAACTTCTTCTCCGAGAACCACTTTTTTTAACAATCGTGTTCCTCATGTCTGCTCTTGTGCTGCACAAACAAAAGCTTCAGTACTCTTAGCCAGATACCCAGCTCTAAACCATTGTCATGATCTTTCATCATCCACTTCTGCTATATTCTGGAAGAACCTTCCATGCATTTTCTTCCTAGCCAGTTCCTCTGCCCATTCTCTATCCATACGTTTCACATAATCAGCCTTAGTCTCACATACTTTCACTTCATTGGCCACAACCTTAAGCATCCACTCTTCACTTCTAACAACATGCTCCTTCAACGATATCTCAGTTCTAACACAACCCTTTACACTTTTCTATCCTCCCCCACCGTCTTTTCTCTTTTGATACAGCTTTGCTACGCTACTTCGAATGTGAAATATACCAAACATTGCTAAAAGTGTTCTTGTTTGGATATCCATGGCATGCAACTCCTTGTCGGAGCATTCTAAAATATCCGCACTGTATCTCAAAACACTTACTCCCCATGCATACAATTTTGACTTCGCAATTAGTTTCATTCTTCTAAGATACTCCTTCCTGACTTTTTCTTTCATTTTTCTGTTCATGATTCCTACACCCCCCACACTTCCAAATACTTATACCCTGTATCTTCTATTTCTTTCTAATTTCTCCATTTGGCACCACTATTCTATTTGAATGAACCTTTACTTCCTTTTAATCACCAGCACCGCACATTTACTAATCCCAAACTTCACCTCGATGTCTGTCGATAATAATAATAATAATAATAATAATAATAATAATAATAATAATAATAATAATAATAATAAGCTGTCTACGGATGTCTACTTAATCTAATTTATAAAACTCACTATGTCTTCTGTCTTTCTCCATATTTTCAAACTATAACTAAACATCGCAGAGCGGCGCTCGTGGCCTTAAATAATTGATTTTTTTATGGGCAGTTGTTTTATGGGTGTTTAGCTGGTTAAAATAGTTTCATGAGGAATAAACAGGGCCAAAATTGAAAAAGAAAATCGTTATACATTTTTTACACTCATCTTAGTTTATTTTTAATCACCTTGGTATAGTGGTAACGTGCCCAGCTCTGTTTTTTTATTTCGGTTTCGATTCTAGCTGATGGCGCCCAAATACTATTTGGCTCTACTATAATATATAAATTTATGACCCCCCTTGCTAGTATATGATAAACCGAAAATTATGCTAATTCAAAGATAAGTGAATAAAATGTAGTATTTATCTCGTTCGTAATTATCGAATTTTTATTTTGAGAAAAGCAATAAATATGATAAACCTCCATCTTATCAGAATTCTAAATCTTTGAAGGCAGATAAGAATTAATGTGTGTAGAAATTGTTATCTTTGACATTGCATCGTTCGAAGCGTTTATGAAAAGTCGTTTATGAAGTCATTTATGAAAAGCGATCATAATTAACAACCCTTTATGGGAAATATTATTTTGACGTGAAAATAAATCCGAATATAAAAATACCTAGAATTCTTGTTTATCATATTGACCTGTGTTTTATATTTTTGTTTTTGTTTCTGTTTTGTTTTTGTTTTGTTTTTTTTTTTTTGTTTTTTGTTTTTTGTTTTTTTTATTTTTGGTTCTTAAGAGATTTTGGCATCCTTGAGAATTTAACGTATTATGGCGACTGTTTTTACTCCCCGTTAATAAAAAGAAATGAAATAACATAAACCTAGTGATGTTTCAGCGCAGGATTTAGTCATTGAGCACTTCCTCGAACGTTACTCTTTTCATTCGAAGTATATGAAAAAACGTCAATCTTTCTTAGAATTACTCCGCATAAATTTGATCTTTCATTTCATATTGCTAAGTATTTCGCGATCGTTTAGGAGGTACAGTTTTTTATTGCAACAGTTATGTTCGTTTTAGAACGACGATGCTTCAAGTTATTAAGATAATGAAACATCTTTATTCAAATCTCTAAAAACTAATTTGTCAATTCTTCAGAAATTCTGTTTCATTAGTGTTGGAAAACTTGATTGGAATCGAAATCCAAAAGAAGACGATGTTTTAGAGTATCGGAATCAGAAAATATTTGCTTATTTTCCGATGTCAATAATGATTCCATTACTAATCTTTTATTAAATGTTTTTTATAAAAAAGAAATTCTCCATTGCTGGTAATAACGGCAAAATAATGAATATTTATTCGTTTTAAACTAACAGTAAAAATAGATCTATAGATAATCTATTTATATAAAAGCGAAAATGTGTGTGTGTGTGTGTGTGTGTGTGCGTGTGTGTCTGTGTGTTTGTGTGTGTATGTGTGTGTGTGTCTGTGTGTCTGTGTGTGTGCGTGCGTTTTCGTGTATGTCCAAGAAAAGATTTCT
The DNA here is from genome assembly GCF_053919585.1 of Euprymna scolopes. Taxonomy (NCBI): domain Eukaryota; kingdom Metazoa; phylum Mollusca; class Cephalopoda; order Sepiida; family Sepiolidae; genus Euprymna; species Euprymna scolopes. The sequence goes on from NC_136510.1 coordinate 112,299,262, forward strand.
TCCGCTTGCTTTTCGCTCGGGTTGCTTCCTCTTAAAACTTTTTTATATCACGTCTAAATGATAATATCTCCGAGTTAACAACGAGGGTCGCCTGTCTATTTAATTTGCTCGACTTTGAAAAGATAAATATTCAACATGTTTCGCTCGCCGCATTGGGATTAGGCTTTTTTGTATAATAAAAGCTAACTAAATAAAGCGGTTGCGTTCCGGTCGAGATCGCCGGAAACGTCCGAAAGCAATCAGCTTTGATCAATGTGGGATTTTTTTCTTATATCAGACAATTGCTATCCAATTTGGACAATCCCCTTGTTACGAGAGAGCTGATATCCCCCCTAATATCTTGGGAAAAATAAAAAAATAAAAAAGCGTTCCCGCAGTAAATAAAATACTATCCCGCAATCAAAGTTGACCTGATTAATCAATAAAACGGGCACCTGTCAATTCTAAATAATCAAATAAATTCAAACGTGTTTCCGTTAGTATTTCGTGGTGGCCCAGTGGTTAACGCACGTTTTATTTCACACTTTACGTTTTCACGTTTATTTTCACACTTTAATTTCCAACTTCGACTCAAGGGCTCGGGTTCGATCCTTTATACTTGCCTACCAAAACTTTTTTTTTATTTTACTCCCCCCCCCCCGACACAAACACCCGGAGTTTTGATTTATCCAAAACCACACACACACCTCCAAACATCCGAGTAACTCCGGGTACCCCCGGCTAGTCTATAATATAAATCTCACCTGTCTGTTTAAATGTATGTATGTATGTATGTATGTATGTATGTATGTATGTATGTATGTATGCATGTAGGTATGTATGTCTGCCAAAAATTTTCTACATAGGGGACGGGTTTTCAAGAGATTAGGATCGTTTTCAAGCTCAACCCTTCGGGCGACGAATATCGAAAAATTGGCTAAAAACATTCATTCCTTCACCCTTAACTGTCCATTTTTCTATAAGCAGGGGTCGCTTTTTTCGCCGATATTTTCGAAAGTCATCCCTTCTTTTTGGTTGACTAGCCTTACTTTAACCCTTCGCCAGGTTTTTTATTTCCACATTCTTTTCCTCCTACGCGGTACAGGTTCGAGCCTACCTACTATTACTTTTTTTTTTTTTTTACTCAACACACACCTCCAAACACCTGAAATAAAGTTTTTTTTACGGTTGAGAAAATATATTCACATTTAAAATGCGTTATCGGTAATACTAATTATCGGTAATCATAATTATCGGTAATCGGAAAAAAATTACAATTTTATATTAAAATCTTTAAAGATTTAGAAATAATCGGAATCGAAATCTGTAATTGTATTGGAATCGGGAATTTAGTACGGAATCCGTAATTGTATCGAAATATATATATACGCACTAAAACCCGAGGTTATGGATTTCTACAGGTTAAGTAACCAATGAAGTTTAACGAGATTAATACAAGCGTACTTCATACCGAAGAGAGATGGCAGTAAGAGTGGAATAGTGAACGGGTATGAGGAAGGAATAAGAAAAGAGAAAGACATGCCTTAGAATCACCACCAATAAATTTCCCCTTTTCATCCTTCCTCTTTCCTTTCTTTTTTCTTTTTTCTTTTCTGCTGTCTCTTTTGTCTTTTCCTTTTCTTCCTTACCTCTTATCGTCTTCATTAAGTTGTGTAAGGATGACAGTGTGTAGGCGGGGATATACAGGAGAGCAACGTAAGTCATACATTTTCTGACCACATAAAAATTCTTGTCCGATTAAAAACATTTTTATAACTAAATAACCCTCATTTAATATGAAACCTCTTTTTGCATAGATATGTCAAGTCCACATTTCCCCTTGTGTTTGACCCTATACACACTAGTATGTAAATATATTTTATAGTTTTATATGTTTCGTTATAGAGATGATTTTCTCAAGCTATAGACATGCAAATGGGTACATAATAGTATGTGATTTTATGTTCGAATCTTAGAAACAGTCAAGCACCGCAGACAAGAGGTAGGACATCAAAACATGCGGTTTCGTAGCTTACTGTTATATATATATATATATATATATATATATATATATATACTAACAGGGGTGCCCGGCGTTGCTCGGGTGTTTGGAGGTGTATGCTGTGCAAAAAAAGCAAAAAAAAAAAAAAAATGGTTAATTTTTTAAAACTTTGACCCCTATTATGACCCCTTAAAAATTATTGTTTCGGGCTCAAATCACTTTATTAAGTTAGATCCATGTTCAAGGAACCTAAATCTAAAATTTCAAGTGTCTAGACCCAAAATTGTCGGAGGAGTTGGGTAGAGTTCTTAAAAGTCAAATCGTTGAAATTTGACCCCTTTACAGCCAAATTCCTGGCTGACACCCGTCACATCGATTTTCCCAAATCTCAGTACCCGGTATTTCAAATTTCGAGTCTATAGACTAAAAATTGACAGAGTTATTGCGTAGGGAAATGTACACAGACAGACAGACACACAGACAGACACACAGACAGACACACAGACAGACACGTTCACTTTTATAGATATATAGATATATATATATATATTGTGCATTTAGGCAGCATTCTTTTATTTAAACAAACGTTGTAAAAGACAATAGAAGGCTTAAGTTTGATTATAGACGTTTTATTTTACCCTCGTAGTATCCATTTTTTTCTTTTAGTTGTTGTTGTTGTTACAATTTGTAAGTTTTTATTGCATTTTCCTTATGACTTTAAATAATTCCGTTTCTACCTCCACCTGTGATCTTTTTTATGTATTTATATGGGTCTTTGATGAGTTGTTTGGTATACCATTAAAGGAAACATGTGTAAGACGTACCAGATATCAAATGAAATTATCTGAATGCACCATAAGTATAATTATAGCGTCATAATTTAATACGGCGATTAAATGCTTGTAATTTTTTGCTATAAATATATTTTCATAATTATTATCTAGCCCTACATACGTGTAACCCACGTTTGACGAAAATACTTCCTCAATACAAATGATATATATATATATATATATATATGTATGTATATATATATATATATATATATATATTTGTATACTCCTATGAATTCATTTTTCAAGCGTGTGTATTGATATTCATATTAACATCACTTTCTCTATTTATACAATTTTGTTATGTATGGGACGTGGAATTGCATTCACTAGCAGAAGATCTAGCTAATTTGCATATTCTTTAAAAAATTTTTTTTTTTCACTCCCTATAAGTTTCTTCGGTTTTCTTGTGGGATAATCATCTTTAGTTTACTACTACGTGTAATTATATTCATGTAGATGTTCTACATGATTTATACTTGTATAATATTTGCGTAAAAAGTTTATAGTAAACAAAAAATGTATGTATACGTATATATTTTTGTTTTAAAAATTTTGCCTATCAAACTCCTCCTAGAGTTTTTGGTCTACAGACTTGAAACTTTATATAAGGTATATGAATCCATACGAAACTTTATATTTGGGTATTAACCCGGGAAAATCGGTGCAAAAGTGTGAAAATTTTAAAAATTTGAAATTTGCCAGGTGAAGGTTGAACGCCGCCATTACGAATGCATAACGTAGTAGCTATTGATTCATATTTTAATTTTTAGCCGTGCAGTAAATATGTCTTCATGGCGCAGGCATTGGCGGCAGAGGCAAAAATAAGTCGTAAGCTAAAGGTTTTGGTTTCGATACTTGGTGGTGGTGCACGGGTCTTTATTTATTTACTTTTTTACTTTTTAAATCATTTCTATATATTGCGTCCAATATAATCTATAATATAAATTTCACCTAGTTGTGTAAATGTATGTATACGTGTGCATGTGAGTCTGCCTAAAACCTTCGACAGGCTATAGATTTTTACGTGATCGGTATCATTGTGAAGCCGACCCTTCGGACGACAAACATGGAAAAATTGGATAAAAACATTAATCACTTCACCCTCAACCGGTCGCTTATTCGCCGATGTTTTCCAAAGCCATCCTCTCTTTTCGATTGACTAGCCTTAATTTAAACCTAAATCACTTCCGGTTTGGGGATGGGCGAAACAGCAAAGACGTCACGTTTTTTTCATATTCTTTTCCTCATTCTCGGTACGGTTTCGAGCCAGCCTGCCTACAGCCACTTTTTTATTTTTTGCTCGGCACATATATCCAAACACCCATTATGTATAATGTTAAAAGTCTCAACCCTGTCAATATTTATGAACTAGCGAAATCCCTTAATATCTCACCCCCTGGTAGACCCATAATATCAGGTGTTGGCACCCTAACAGAATATATCTCTGGATATATAGATAAAAGTCTGCCCCCCCTTATTACCCTAGCTACATTAAGGACACCACACATTTTCTCAACGCTATTGGACAAATTGACAATCTTTCACAAGAATTTATTTTAGTCACATTAGACGTATCAGCTCTATACACTAACATCCCTCATGACGAGGGAGTAGAAGCCTGTAGAACATTTCTCCTTCACAATAATTCCCCCAACGACAAAATAGAAGACATTTGTAAGCTTATATTCTTCATCCTCACACATAACAATTTTTAATTTAACAATCGAAATTATCTTCAAATAAAATGGACTGCCATGGGCACTAAAATGGTCCCTAGCTATGCCAACATTCTTATGCTAGAAACCAAACTCCTTGAAAACTTCCCCCTCAAACCGTCCCATTATTGCCGATACATTGATGATATTTTTTATATGGCCACATGGACTAACAAACCTAAAGAGTTTCCACGAATACATTAATAATTTACATAACAATATAAAATTTACCATGGGACATTCATGCAATTCCATCCCATTCTTAGACCTCACTATCATATCCCATAACAATAGACTATCTACGTCCCTCTATATTAAACCCACTGACAATCAGACATTCCTCAATTTCTATAGCAACCATCAATTAAACCTAAAAAAATCTATCATTTACAGTTCATGCATACGAATAAAACGATTCTGCTCCGACCCCCTAGCCTACATACACCATATCACAAAGCTTACGCAAAAATTCATCAATAACTAATATCCCATTAAGTATATTAAACAGGCTATAAAAAACTAATAAAACTGACAGATCATGTCTTCTCCAGTACAAATAAAAAAAAAACATTAACAAACGCATCCCAATGGTTTTCAACCACAGCAAACACATGCATAAAATTACAACGCACCTAAAAAAAAAACTTACAACAAGCTAAAAAATAACCCCACTATTAAGCCTATATTTCACTTTCCACTAATTAATGCGTTCAAACAACCACCCAATCTCTCAGCCACACTCACCTGCAAACGCACACAACAAAATGGCAATTATAGATAGAATAAACCGCGATGCCTTATATGCGTACACCTAAATACCACACCACTATTCAATATACCTGAATGTAACACTCACATAAAACCGCCGCGTCTAACATGTGACAGTTCTAATGTGATATATTACATATACAACATTTGCAACAATGGAGGATATATTAGTGAAAATCTGACACGTTTTCGAATCAGCCTAAACAATAATAAGACGGCATTCAGACAAAAATCCCCCACCCCACTAGCAAAACTCTTCAATTTACATGGACACACTATAGACAATATTAGATGCCTTCTAATAGACTCAAATTTCCCATCAACAAAAATACAAAAACAAAAAGAAATACGATGGATCATCTGGCTAAACACTCATAAGTCAGGTTTTAACACAGACCTTGGCCAACTTAAATTCTACAAATACTTCATAAAATAATTAAGTGACACAATCACCTACTCATACATATATACTTATACGTATGTATTAACCAGTTCTTGTTCTATATTGATTTCAATATTTATATTATATGTTTTCGTTTTATAGCTAACACATGCATTATTCTCTTGTTATTCTTATTATTAGTTTATTTATCTTCATTATTATTATTAGTAGTAGTAGTACTATCATTTTTACTACTATTATTTTCGTTATATCTAACCTTCTATCTTCACCATTTTCCTATATATATATATATATATATATATATATATATATATATGTTTACATCTATTTTTACATCGTTAACTTCATATACCTACTTATTCACTCACTTTATTTTATACATGTCTTTTAATAGTAATTGATATTTGTGTTTGATTATATAAGTATGTGCATATGCGCCTATATATGTATGTATGCGTTTATACTAGGATGTGTATACATATATCTGTATATATATATATATATATATATATATATATATCGTTGTATATTGTTTATATGTGTGTGTGTGTGTGTACATTCCTGTCCATGTAATTTTTTTTTATGCTTATATATTTGTATATATATATATATATATATATATGTAGATTTTATATGTATATATATATATATATATATGTGTGTATGTGTGTAGCAATATTTTGGTTTTTAATGGGGTAGATATTTATTTGCTGCCCACATCAGCAAAATGTGGCACAAGGCCGGAAAGTGGGACCCCCGCAGGCTCCCCTAAAGAAGAGGCACTCCTGCAATTTTAAAAATTGTCTGAGTAACCCCATCGGCATTCCCCGGTCGGGGCGCCTCAGGCAGCAAGCAATAAACTTGCCCCACCGGAAAGCCCGGTGGCAAGGCCTGGGAGGGTGGACCTCCTAGGTATTACCCAGGCGGTGTACCTCAGTCCAACAGGTGCTGGATCGGTTCCCGGTCCCTCACCTGTTGGGCTGAGTGTCAAGTGACGAATCCTCGACATGTACTACCCTGTCTCCCTGCAGCCGAAGCCGCTAGGAGACACATCCCATCAAAACAGGGTTTTAATGGGGTATGATCCCACACAGTCGGACGATTCTATTTATAAATTATGCTGCTAAGAACTGACGAATCAAATTAATTCACGTTCTGCTACCAACCAATCAGAAACCAGAATTGCTTCATAAATATTAAACTTTTCTGGAGCAATTTCACATGTTTTTTTTCCCGTATGTCCAATTTTTTATTTTTATTACTGGTTTATTGGTCTTATGTCTCTCTCTCTCTCTCTCTCTCCCTCTCTCTGCTTGTGTTTCTGTTTATCCTTCTATGTTTTTCTCATTTTTTCCTTTTTTACTCTTACTTGAATGGGAGTAAGTGGGGCCGTTGGTATTTTGTGTGGGTATGTGTGTGTTTTCTTTTATTGGTTTTAAGAATGTGTGTACTGTTTTATAGTATTATAAAGTAATTTACTTCCCTAGGACGGTAACTGTGATTCAAGGTCGTTACTAATGTGTGTGTGGTAGGAGGGGGGGGGCATCTCCTCTGAAATCAGGGTAGGGGTGTTTTCATTCAATTTTGATATTTATTATTTGCATTCTAAGATTTTAGTATTGTGATTTTTCGTTTCAGTCTTAGACTGTTCGAGTATTCCTAATATTATGTTTGTTTAGGTAAATATGTGTAGTAATAAATATACGTAGGGGATGGTTCTATTTATTTGTCTCCCCATGTGGGTATGGCAAGACCCAGAATCTGTTCTTAGTGTGGGGAAGATCTCGTTCCCCAGAGGAGAGGGGCCACTTGGAGGGGTATAGGTATGAGAGGAGGGATGATAGAAGGGATGATAATTACTCAAGTCATGAAGGATTTCTCCTCTACTGACTTTGGGGGGGGGCGAGGTGTTGAAAAAGATATTACACGATGGTTCTAGGCGTTGCCTAGTATTGTTGGTTTGGAGGTTAAGTAGGGTTGGTGTTGTTCAATGTGTTGTATTAGAGGAAGGGGTGTTATGTCTGTGTGTGGCTGTATGCGTGCAGGTGTGTGTGTTTTAATGTGTCGGTTTTGATTTATGTTCGGGTTTATATATATATATATATATATATATATATATATATATATATATATATATGTACGTCCATGCGAGTGTGCCTTGAATTTCATGTTTTTGTGTGTTGATATTGAGCTCTGTTTAGTTCGGGAGTGAATCTTTTTATGAAATTTCTTTCCTATGTAAGTAAATACATATTGTGTGTACGTGTTCTGAAACATATAGGTGTCTGTTATCTGCAAGTTTGATGTTGCTCTTATGTAAGGCCACTCTATTGCTGAAATTTTTGGTGGTGCCTATGTAGGAGTTATTGCATGCTGTGTATCTTAGTGTATAAACTACATTTATAGAGGTGCTATTTAGAACCTTTTTTTTATTTTGAATGTTTGTGTTGGGTTTTTGAATGTGGAAGTGTTTCCTTCTATTATTATGTCACATTCTCCACATCGTGGTTTGTTGCATTTTGTAACACCTTTTGTAGTGTGTGGAACGAGTTTTGAGAAAGTTAGGATGTGTTTTAGCTTTTTGGGTTGGCGTTTACTTTTTATTATTTTTGTTGTTTTAAGTATGTTGTTTAGTCTGTCGTTCTGATTGAGGAGGATAAGGGTTTTTGTTATCTGTGTAAATAGTTCTGGGTTGTTTGTGTCGTGTGTGGAGACGTACGCCAACATTTGTTCTTTGTTGTGTTCTTTTGGGATTCTTAGTTGGTCTATTGGAATTTTTCAGCCAGTTCAATACCTTTCTGTATTAGTGGTAGTGGATATCCTCTTTTGCGCAGGATTATTTGCAGTTCATTCAGTCTAGTTGAACGGAGGTGTCTGTATGTTACTATAATGCAGACTCTATCTATCTATCTATCTATATATATATGTATAAATATATTTCATATATATATATATATATATATATATATATATATATATAATATGTACTTATAATTAACTAAACCAAACTAATATAGTGTATGAATTTATTTGCCACTTCGAAGAATGTCTCCGAACTCATTTTAAAAACTCACACAACGCATACATAGGCCACGCTACGACAATACTCTCTCGACGATTAATCTACCATTAAGGTTAATGACAATAGTGTCATAAAACAACGCCTACAATCACCCGACATTAGAAACATCTTAAGGAACAATACTAAAATTCGATACTTTTCCAATTGCACACGAAGGCTAATATTACTAGAAGCCATACTAATTAAAATATTACACCTCCTTATAAACCGGATATATTTAATATCGTGACAAATATACTAACCTTAATATATTATATTAAAAAAAGAAAATCTAACTTAATACTAAATTATTCGTCCCTACCTAATCTGTATCCGCTTTTATAACCAATTTAAAAAGAAAAAATGAAAGTAAATTAAATAAGTAAATGAATAAGTTAAGAATTAAAAGTATACGACGCCTCAAAACAGAAACTGATAACAGGCATAATAGCTTCTGACGTCAATTCGCCTTAGAACAACTACTGGGCGCCAAACTGTACAACATGCCAGTCGAAATAAAAAGAAGATCGCTCGGTGAATTGAATCGTTATCCAACAAACCGGAAAAAAGAACTCAGTCGTGTTTAATCAGACGTGTTTGAATAATGATCTTTACGTTTATTTACTGTTTAATTTTCAATTTTTTTTTATATGTGTATATGTGTTGTGTGCATGTGTGTATGTGCCTACTTATATGTGTATATATTTAAAACTGGCGTGGAACTTTCCCATTGGCTATACCTCCTTTTCCTCCTTCCTTTTCCCTTCCCCTTTTCCCAATGTATGCTCATCACTTTCACAACACTGAAAAATCTGTCGAAAGTATATACTTCTAAAAAAGTTTTTTTTTATTTTTTTCATAATTTTATTTTGTATTCCTGCTCGTCACCAATAAAAACGAATAAAAACAAATTATAAGCTTTTATACTTTTCGTATTCTTTTATATATATATATATATATTGTTCGGGAAATGAAAAACAAAACAACAAATTAGAATAGCAAACGAAACAAAACACAGAACAGAGGATTCGAAATTGACTGGAAGTCAAAGGCAGAAGCGTGAGCATGCCCAGAGAGTACATTTGCCTCCGTCGCGAGTTCTATATTCAAATTTACCTTAGCTGAGGAAGGTGTATATATTGTGTGATCTTCGCAGTTAGACTATTTGTTGTTTTCTTATCGCTGTTGTTTGGTGCGAAGTAGATGAATAGACTGCCAACTTTCAAATAAAATAATAAATTGTGATATTTTATAATTCAGCAAAAATATAAGCGAAGAATTATAATCAAGAAAATAATGATCTTATAGTTTAACTATATTAAGTTGTATAATGAAGAAAAACCTGGGGACAAAACGTTGAAAATTTTCTAAAACGCAACAGATTTTTCTTTCCTTTTCCATAACGTCATAATATCATACCAACACTAAATAAATAAATATATCTTATTTAAAGTATTCCGAGTTCTCCCAATCTTGTCGTCCATGCCATCTCAGATTACTCTGCACTCACGCCACAGATTCGCACATCTTGAAGCAGATGTGACATACAAATTGAGCAATTTCCAATGAGTTGCCTCGATCTGAAGGTTGAAGTGTATTTCTATCAACCGATCACTTGCTTCTCTCTCTCTCTCTCTCTCTCTCTCTCTCTCTCTCTCTCTCTCTCTCTCTCTCTCTCTCTCCACCTTTCATATATCCCGGTGTGTGGTTTTACAGCGTAAACCATCCTAACCCCCACCACATTCTATTGTTTATTAAATCTTAAAACTTAAAATTGAAATCCTTCCCCCTCCTTTTCTTACCCTCTCTTTATCATCCTCTCTCTCCCCTCCACCTCCCTATATTCTATCCGCGCCACCTTTTCTTTTTTTTCTTTTTCCCCTTTTTTCCTCTTTTTTCGCGTTTTTCGTGCTTCTTCTAATATCATTTTTCCAAATCATAATAACCATTTCTGTAAAGTCTAACGAAGTTACTGGATCGTAAATCGGATGTGTAACTAAACAAATAAAACGGTAATAAAATTAATAAAACACATATTTGCTCTGCAATAGTATTGAACACTTTCTTCAGGTTTTTACGCTATATATATATATATATATATATATATATATATATATATATATATATATATATATAGACTAAAGAAAGAGAGGGGGAAATGGAGAGTGAAAGATATGAGATGGAATGAGAGCGGGATATTGACAGCGTAGATTTAATAATTTCGTTTATTCTGTCGTCTTTATTGCCACACTTAGTGTTATCGATCTGTTACTTCCAATCATCCCATCGTTTTGGCTTCACTCCCCACCGATCGTTTGATTACATCCTCATCAATGACTTTTACCCGTTTGTGCTTGTGCAGCCTTTATGAAAAGTCGATTCTGTTTTTGTTTCGTTTTCGTTTCGTTCTTGTTTGCTGCGTCCGAACAACTATACACGAGGTCTCGTCCGCAGCTAAGGTCGATCTGTCACGCGTTTGTTTTAAATACTATTTTCACCAGTCAAAACTCGTATTGAATGCCGACTTAAGGTGTCAAGTTTTAAATTGAGTTAGAATAAACGGAGCCAGTTCGTCAATTTTTAAGCTTATCAAACTCTATTTAAAAAAATTCCCAAACAGCGGATAATTTCAACAGAGAATTAAATATGGTTTCACACGTGTTCAGATACAAGAGAGGTGATAACGTAAATATAGATGTGTATGCATATACACACGCATATGTCCAGGAATTTAGAAATGTACAACTAAACACTGTATATCGCTTTATTGCAGGTCAATATTTTTTTTTCATTTGGAAATTGCTATGAAACGCAGAGAAGTGAAATTTTGGTATACCCAGAGAGTATAACACTTGCCTTATATCCCTGATTTTGTTGAAATTTGAACAAATATTCTGAAAGTTATGCTAATTTTCTTTTTTCTGGTAATTTTAATTTAATTTTTACAGCAAGTCTCTAAAATGATTGAAAATTGAACAATATTCTAACTCCATATTTCAATTCATATGAAATAAAGAACATATTAACTAAAAATAAGAACGAATTTCACATTATTTTGTTTAAGGAAATATTTATTTAATATAACTCCCATGTTTAAAAATAACTTTGAATATCTTCTTCTCAACTGATGATATCAATTGGCGGATTTGAGATGATGCGATGCTATAGAAAACTTTTCAAATCTTCCTCCAAAATTCATCCTTCGGCAGAAATTGAACACCTCCTTCATAATTTTTTTCTTTATTATTGACCAGAACTGATCAATTGAGTTCATACCTGCAGAAAAAGGTAGTCATGTCATCAATTTTTTTTTCACTAATGCCTAATGACTAACGGATATATGTCGTAGCCTTAGATGAGTGAGATGGCGCATTGTCGTGCATAAAAATCAATTTGCGCCAATATAAGGTCATCAAACTCTCGTAACAAATACTCATTTAAAAATAAAATCTAAGACTGGCTTGTCAGCTTGACACCTTCTGACACTCAAAATGGTCCAATCAGTTCATCACAGATTATTCCCGCTCCAAACATGACACCACCACCTCCCTGTTGATGACTGAATCGATGAGGGGTAGGGAATCAAAGAGGTCCAAACTTTGACCCACCCATCTGCTCCATCAAGTGCTGCCCTTGCCTCATCTGTGAAAAGCACATTTTCAAAACTGGTTTTCATGTATTTTACAATAAATCCAAACGTTTTTCCTCGTGAGTTTGGCTCAAAATAGGTCTTGCTATCGGCTTAATATTTCTTGCAATTTTGTTTAAGATATTTCAGTGTGTCTTTCTGAGCAATGACGGTATTGCAACCTTGTCAAATATAGCAGCATTATTGCTGACTGACTGCTAGATAAGTACACGGAGAGTTTTTCTTTCTAACAACACGATCAGAAACTGACTTTCTTGTGTTTGATGTGTGGATTCTCAACGACTGAAGACAATATGCTTGGATATCTTCCAAGCTCCTTCGCAAGATCTACGAGAAATAAACATTCTGCAAGGCCTGCAACAACACGTTTTATTTCACTAGCTGTAAATCGACACTTTTTAGGCATTTTAGAAGACTTGCAATAAAGTGGTACACACTTAAAATTACCAGAAAATCGAGGATTTAGCCATATTTTCAGAATATTTGTTTAAATTCTCCCAAAATCAGAGAAATAATGCTACCTGTAATGCTCTTCCAGTGTACCAAATTTCACTTTTCTGCATTTCATAGCAATTTCAAAATTTAAAAAAATGACCTGCAATAAAGCCATACACAGGGTAATATTTCCACGCACGCACACACACATATGCATTCACACACACACACACATATATATATATATATATATATATATATATATATATATATATATATATATATATATATATATATAGGTAAAAGAGATTTAGAAGGCGGCCACAATGCAAGGAATGAATTATAGTCGCTGTTGCTAAGAGGAGACGAGAACAAGTGGCGATTTACAAGTCAATAAGTGCATACATAAATATATTTAATATATATATATATATTTATTCAGTTGTATGGTAAAATGTCTTACTTGTAAGTCTGTGCGACGTATTCCATTATTAATTTCGGAAAATTTTTCCCTTTTCAAATGGTGTGCGTAACAGGTCGATTCAAAGCATGCACACCATTTGAAAAGGGAAAAATTTTCCGAATTTAATAATGGAATACGTCGCACAGACTTACAAGTAAGACATTTTACCATATAACTGAATAAATATATATATATAAATATATATATATATGTACTTATTGACTTGTAAATCGCCACTTGTTCTCGTCTCCTCTTACCAACAGCGACTATAATTCATTCCTTGCATTGTGACAGCCTTCTAAATCTCTTTTACATATATATATATATATATATATATATATATATGTGTGCGTGTGTGTGTGTGTGTGTGTGTGTGTGTTTGTGTGTGTGTTGAGTTGGTAATGCCTAAAGAGAAGATTCAAAATTCAAATCATAATTAAGCGGGTTTGTTGGAGATATGTACGTCGAGGGGACACATGTGCAACAAGTTCATCAGAGTACATTCCATTAAAATACTTGTAAAATAAGCACAGAGATGCAACATTACGGAGAAGCTACAGGGGTTCGGAGCTTAGTTTACAAAGTGGAACCTATTCGATTTGTTTTACCCTATCCAAGAGGAGGAGACTAGTGGTAGATGCCCCAGTCCAAATGTGGCAAAAATACCATATGCATGGGCGAATTGTGGCCTTGTAGAACTTCAGAATACTCCCAGGCGTGACTAGTCTTCTAGCTCGAAAGAGGGATCCCACCTTCTTTTAAGCAGCCTTAGAAATATCCATAATGTATGTGTTCCAATTTATACTGCCCGTGAATGTTAAGCAGAAGAGTTTGGAGGAAGAATACTCAGGTAGGTCTTTTTTTCATGGATATCGGTAGTTAGAGAAGAGTCTTGTAAATGTTAAAGGAGAGAAGCTTAGTTTTATTTTTTTTTCACACTGTGGTCATGACTTATCAAGGCCCGGAAGCCACTCAGGGATAAGGGTTATTGCAAGTACAGTACGTTAATGTGGAGATTTGGTGAAGTGTTTACTTAAGGGGGCGGTTCATTAGGAATTTGTTAACGTTAGACTTGAAGACATCCAAGTTGTAGTCAGGAGGGAAGCAGGCAGACGGAACAGAGTTATTAGTATCAAATGTTACCATTCATTTACGGCTCCCTTTCATTACGGTCTAGGGGCCATTGCGTAGCTTTACTTACGTTTTACTTCCGTGGGTTTTTCACAATTATGTTTTGCCTAGTAATGCTGGTGGCCTGTCACACTTTAGTTTGAACTAATAATTCCATTGGCCTGTCACATTTTGTTTTCCTTATAATTCTTGTTGGTCTATCATATTTTAATCTTTGGGGGTCTCATTTTACGCTTAAGTTATAAATATGATTTTTGTTACTGTCCTATGTTTTACTTTTAATAACCCATGGGAAAGTTTTAAAGATGGTCGTCATAAAAAACTCGAGTAAAAATCTGTTTAAGACTTAAATAAAAGGCGTTTTCATTATATATCACTAAATAAGGCATTATTTACATAAAAACATGTTAGTATAATGCATATATAATTTAGAAAGCACGCTAAAAAATTTAATATAGAAAAAAATGAAAGAACGCAAGAAAGCTATCGAAATTGACCTGGTATTGTACTTATTAAATACACTCGAATCGTAAATGAAAACGATTAATCATTTAATAAAATTAATAATTTCTAAGGAAAACAACAAAACGAACCTAATTTAGATGCAGAAACAATTTTTCCTGGTTCTTCTTCGAGCATGATATTTATAAAACTACACTTGTTTTTTATTGTCACGCCGCTAGTTGGGGTAATATTTGTGTCTGTCACGTTTAATAATGAAATGTAATGACCCCATCATGCTCCAATTGAAATGCACGGTTCTCCTGAGGAAACCCCATGTCTTGACAATCTTATGGGGCTGACCTTTACTCCGGATCTGAACTGGAACACATACACACAATCTGCTGCCAAGATCGCTGGAAAATGGTTGGATCACTCTATTGCTCTAGTAGGTATCTCACTGCCGATGAGATCCTCTATCTGTAAAAGAGTTAAGTACGACCTCAAATCTTGACAGGAGGTGCTCGGCGCGCCTTATCCATCCTTGATAGACTTCAAAACTGGCCTCTCCCCTATAACCTCTTTCCCACAGAAGAAGCGTTGCAAACCTGCTTCTGGTCTATTGTAATATTCATGGACTGGACTACAATCTATGATTCCCCCTGCCAAACTTTCACAAAAAACACTCGACTAACTAGAACCAATATATACGATTTCCCCCACTCTCTAAATGTGCCTAAATCTAGATTTCATGAACAAAGCTTTATTCTCGGAACTGAACGCTGGTGGATCACTGTTCCGCTGGTTTGCTTCCCGGTTTAATACAACAGCCTTCAAATCTAATGTAAACAAATTCTTCTTGAACCGTTTTCATAAATAATTAAATTCTACCCAATTTACATCATTAACAATTACTAAAATTCCACTTTATATTAATTAACCCTTATCCTCGAGTGGCCTACGGGTCTTGATAAGTGGTGACTCGCAAGTAAAAACTCTAAGTTGTCCTCGATGGTCCTATAAATGCGGGTGTGCCTCAGGGGTCTATCATTTGACCTTTATTATTCCTAATATTCATAAATGACTTCCCTGATAAAATTGTCTCTGATATAAATATATTTGCTGATGACCCCACGCTCTATAACAGACTCAAGGGGAAAACAAATGAACACATATCTAAGGAAATGACAAAGATACTAGAGGATCTCCAATCTGTAGTGGAATGGATACAAAAAATAGTGGTCACATTCAATACTGCCAAGACTAAGCTTGTTTCCTTGAATAATTACAAAAAAACCCTTCTCAACCACCAATAGCAATGGATACAGATGCATTACCTTAATATACTTCATTCAAACTCTCCGGTTTAGCGTTCACAAGGAACATGAGTTGGAATAGATATATTGAGAGCATTGCCAAGGCTGCTGTGAAGAAGGCAGATTCTCGCTACCACGCTAGAAAGTTACTCATACCTGAAAGTATCCTGTACAGCTACAAGGCCATCATTCTTCCATGTATGGAGTATTGTTGTCGCATTTTGACTGGCGCAGCTGCTACTAGTCTCTCAGTCCTAGACAGGATTCAAAAGAGAGTTGCTAACCTGAAATGTCATCTAAGATCCGCCTCTGTCCCATCTACGAAGTGTTCCAACCCTCTCCCTGGTCTACTAGTATTTTAATGGTGGATACCCCGACGAACTACAAGCCCTTGTACAACTTCGACGTAAATACCCCGAAAACCCCGACAAGCAGAAAAATCCCACCCCTACACAGTCGAGATCCTTTGATGTAAGAAGGCGTTTTACTCTTATAGTTTCTTCCGCAGAATTGCTAGACTTTGGAACTGTATTCCGAATTCCTGCTTTCCCTATTGACATGCAGAAGTTCAAGTACAACATGAACTGACACCTTGCTGTTTAACTTCCTACATAGTATACCTGCAACTTATGGCCTCGATAGTAGCCCCCCTACATCAAAGTGGTACTGTTTAATATTTGGCGTGAAAATGGACTAAAAAATATCAACTATCAGTAAAAGTTCAGATTAAATAGATGGATTCAAAAAAGATATGTTTCTTATTATTTGTTTTGCTTCTGTAAAAATAGCCAAAAATTGTAATATGATTTACATAAATTGATTGTGTTATCAATTTGTTTGGAAATATTTGGCACCGCCAAACGGCGTTGATCGCTTCTTGCTTCATTTCGTCACAGGGTAAAATCAGAGAGCAGAACCAAACAAAATGATTAATAAACAAACAAACAAATAAACAAATCAAACAGAAATCAAAAGAAATCGATTCATAAACAGAACCCCATTCCCCAGTTATTGCTGAGTCAGACATATACCGTATTGTGAATAGGATGAATACACATCGATTGTCTTGTAAAATAATTCACGTTTTAATAGGTAATCGGTATGCATTGACGTCGATACACAGTTATCTACCCTGATTTGTAAACTTCTACGAAAAGAAGAAAAAAACGCAATACTTGAGTATCTTATACTAGCGGGAAAAGAGACCCGGCTTTGCTCGGTTGTAAAATACGCTTAAATGTGATATTTTAATTTATCGAGATTTCATATATACTATTAGAGAGTCATGATTTTAAAGAAAAATATTTGAGTGTCACCAGTTAGAATCGAAACAGAACCTAAAACTGTAGCATTCAATACTGGTGACGTTAGCACTGTACCAACGTGACACGGATATGGATTGATAAAAAAATTACAAATGAAATATAAACGAATATGAATGTACACAATTGCTAACGATTTTTTTTTATTCAGTCTTGATCTATTTTTTACCCGTTAAAAACTATTTAAACCTGCTAAAGACCTATGAAAGAACAATCCGTAAACATCCCATCATTTGAGGCACCTAGCGCCGGTTTGCAACTCTTATTTTCGGAAGATATAAAGTGTGAAAATATGAACAGAGACAGACAGACATTTACATATTTGATTTTTATAAAACCAGCATCCGGCCATGTATAGAGTATTGCTGTTCGGCCAGTGCTTCTAAAACTAGTTTCTCCCTATGAGACAAATGAGGCAATTGCCAGGAAAAGAATCTCAAATCTAACAAAGCCGGCATTGCCGTCTAGGCTCCAACTCTTGTTCTATCACCGCAATGTTTAATTATTTGCTTGTATCCCAAGTAATTCAATGAATTTGGCTCTAACAAATATGCAACGATTGATCTCCTCATCAGGCAAGATTTCCCGTATCAATCCGACAATCAGAAAAATCACATCCTTTCACTCAAGAATAAACTGTTGGTGACACGACCATCTTCAGCAACACATCAAAGGCAGTAAATGACAAAGCTTTCTCTGATTCTCTCTCCTCTGATCTCAGACGAGTAGCTCAGTTGGGAAGACGTGGCTGGTTACCTTTAATGCATCTAAAACCAAGCTCCTATCTTTACATCATCAACGCTCTGATCCCCATCTGGCATCAATTGAAATAGATGGCTCTCGTCTAGGAGAAGCCCCATGTTTTGACAAGCTTTTGACCTTTACTGCTGATCTGAAATGGAACACGTACATCAAGTTTGTTGCCAAGGTCGCTGGAAAGATGGTGGGATCCTTCTACCGCTCCAGAAGATATCTCACTACTGATGCAATTCTCTATCTATATAAAAGCCAAGTACGTCCAAGGATGGAGTACTGCTGCCACATCTGGGCAGGAGCTGCTTAAAACAGCCTATCCTGTCTTGACAGAGTACAAAATAGACTTCGTGGCTTAGTGGGGGATGCCCTTTTCTCTTCCTTGCAGCCTCTTACTCACAGAAGAGACGTTGCGAGCCTATCCTTGTTTTATCGTTATTTCCATGGAAGGTGCTCGTCTGAACCCCAATCTCTGGTCCCCCCTCGCCAATTTTTTTACAAAAAACACCCGTGTAGCTGAATCCACTGTCAAAAACTTTCCCCACTCTTTATCTGTGCCTAAATCAACACGTAGATTCCATGAACAAAGCTTTTTTCTTAGAACTGCACGCCTGTGGAACTCTGTACCGTCTGCCTGCTTTTCTCCTGACTACAACTTGGATGTCTTCACGTCCAACGTAAACAAATTCCTGATGAACCTCCCCCTTAAGTAGACACTTTAAATATCCACAATAACGTATTGTACTTACAATAACCCTAATCCCTGAATGGCTTCCGGGCCTTGATAAGTGGTGACCACCTTCTAAAAAAAATATAAAAACTATCTGCCGGAAAACTTTCTACTCAAATAGTTTCTTCCATCGAACTGCTGGACTTTGGTATTTTCTCATGCTTCCCTGACTATTATTTATATTTAGAACTGGCATGGGTGGCCGGAGTTGCCCCGTTTATTTGGAGGTGTGTGTAGAGCCAAAAATAAATAAAAAAAAAAGTGGTAGTAGGCAAGCAGGCTAGAACCCGTACCGCAAAGGAGGAAATGAACGTGAAAAAAAAGTGACGTGTTTACTGTTGCGTCCATTGCCAAACCGGCAGTGACGTAGATCTAAATCAAGGCTCAACAATTAAAACGATTATTACAAGCATCGACTTGCAATATTTTCGGCGTTACCCTTCTATATCTAATATTTCGCTCTAGGTAGGCCCAGTATGGACATTGACATACATGGACATTGACATACATGGACATTGACATACATGGACATTGACATACAGGCGCATCTGCAACATATGGAAGAGGACACACCCCAGTAATTCGGGAAACGACGTAAATATGTTTGAAAATAATATTTATTAAAGGAAAAGGCTTGAATCGAACCAAGTATTCAAGAGTTGAAAAGAATGAATATTGCAATCTAGATGCAAGCCTAGGAATTTGGAGAACTGTCTATTATGTAAGAATAACGATAAAATTAGAGGTTAGTTAGGACAAGGGAAATCAATTTAAGTAAAGTCTTTGTGTTGCCAATGTGTTGGAGACATATGTGTATGTAAATTCACGTGGGAAAACGTTCACGTGGTTTAGCACGTTTCTGGCGTCACAAAGAAAGATACATCACACTATATTCAGAAGTTAGGAGTCAGTCAGAGAGAAGAAAGAGGGAAGCCCGAGGGGAGTTGAGTTGACAGTCGAAAAAGAGAGTTAACCGAACGTTTTTTTGGAAGCAAACCAGAAAGGGAATCCAGAAAATGTAATTCGGCAAGGCAATCAAATTCCTGATCATCTCATAAACTGAAATAAATAAATATTATCATGTAATAAGTAAGCCTCTTGTTTTCGGTTGTAAATAAACATTGTGTAAAACGCTTCCAAAGTGTGTACTGTTTGCCCTCCCTCTTTTACGGCATCCCCTCATAAATAATGTATCCATCCCTTACTTGTTAAAAGAACTGTCTACGTCTCTCTTTATATCAAACTCCTATTATAAATATGAACTGTGTACAATCTATTGTACATTTTGTTATCCGTCTCCTTTCTGTGTACCTCGTTATGTGTCGACCCTGATATTTAACGCATCTGCGCATGTCCATCACACTTCAAATATTTTAACACTAAATTTTCCAATGGTTTTATCAGTTGATTTTAAGAGGAAATGGGGCATCCTACTCGATGTCAGACATACATTAAAACAGGAGATTTACAAAAAAACAACAACATTGTAGCTGCGCCTTTAAATGCAATTATTTGTATCTTACTTACACTTGATTGACCGGGTATATTGGACAGGCAGTTTAAAAAAATAGTTTTTCATTAGTTCGGTTACCTATAAGTACTTCCTGAGATTTCAGTTTCTTTTTCTGTTGTAAATTCGGTATTTTGTTATTTTATTCCTCTTACCACTATTTAACAGTATTAATGAGGACACAAACTTATACTAAGGTTGTTTCTTTCTTTATCTTGTTTCGTATCACTATGTTAGGTATAATTACTCTATTTCTAATTAGTGAAGATATTTACTCGCTGCATTGTCTCGCATTATATTGTAACTTTCATCCAGCAGAATCTTCTATTGTTCTCGTAGCTGAGACGTTTTATTTTTAAAAAATTATTTATCAGCAATCCTAGATCTTGAGCAGCCACTACCATCTTTTTGATATTCAAGTGATCACGTTCAGCAATATGTTAGGATATCTGCAACATAAAAGTTAAATAGGAAGACGATACCACGTAAGTACGGAAGGCATTTACGACTGAAATAAAAAAAAAATGTAAAACTGGTTCCGAAAAAGGCTAACCTGAAAATGGAAAGAAGCAGATGAGTTTTGTTCATATATTTTACTAGCAAGACTTGTTTCTTGGCGTTACCCGAGGAGATATAAAAGAACGCTAACTCAAAAGTATTAAATATTCTTTTTTTGTTTTCTTTTCTTGTTTTATTGTGTGAAATTGTTTTTACGTTTGTCCGTAAATACGAACCTCTTCAATGGGAATTTAAATAGAAACTTGTTTTAGGTTTACATGTGAAGTGTTGTGTGTTATTTCCGAGCAGTAGCAAAGAAAATGTATTTCCTGTTGGTTTCGCACTGTACGTAAATAAAGAATTCAAAAGAAAATGTAATAATATCAAATCTATATATCGATAAATCTGAAATTGTCTGCGTGTGTGTGTCAGTCTGGGTACATTTCCCTAATAAACTACTATGCAAATTTTCAGTCTACATAGTCTAGATTGGATATAAGGGGTATTGAGATTTGGGAAAATCTTTTTAATCGGTTGTCGGACAGAAATGTGACTGTCAAGGTGTCAAAGTTAACCGATTTGACCTTTGAAACTATCAAACTCCTCCGCCAATTTTGGGTCTAATACTTGAAGATGTAGGCTACATGGACATAGATCAAAGTTTTAATTTGATTTGAGCCCAAAACAATAAATGGGGTCAATATTGGGGTCAAAGTTTTATTAGGTTCTCTATCACAAGGTATCTACCAAATTACTCAGCCAATGTTTGGTGTAAACATTTAAAATTTTACATAAAGTGTATTCAGGCACAGCGTAAACTTTTTAATAGGTGTTTGGCCGGAAATTTGGTTGCCAAGAGATTATACCTTTGCGGTTTCTAGCAAACTATTCAACCAATTTAAGTCTGAACATTTGAAATTTGACATAAAAGGGTATTCAGACATGCAGCAAGCTTTATAATCAGTTTTGGGACGAAACCTTGGCTGCCAAGAGGTCAAAGTTGAAAGATTTTATCTTTGCAGATTATCTCCGCCAGTTTTGGGTCTAAACACTGTAAATTTTAGATGTAGGTTACCTGGAAATGGATGAAACTTTTTAATGTATATATATATATATATATATATATATATATATATATATATATATATATATATATATATATAAGCACATACAGTTAAGAACAGTACATCAAGCCCTAGCAAAGCTGTGCTGGCCTGCTAGTAATATAAAAAAAATTAAAAATGAAATAAGCTTATGATATGCTAACATTAAATATCTCTACTATTATATAAAAGTCATTTGCATGTGGGTGAGTCCCTTCCTCATAGGTTCCGAAACGGTTGAACTTATCTTTTTCAATTTTCATACAAAGGTCATTTAAATATCTGCCACTTTTTTTTTTAGATCTGCTTTGTAAAGAAATTAATCCGATAAGTATTAAAAAATGGAAAAGATCCGATTTTAAAACAAGTCTTTCTTCTCTCAAAAATGAAAAAGAAGGAGTTGTACAGGGGATTTTTTACGTGACACGAGCCAACGGAAACAATAAAACCTCAGGAAATCATTTCTTCTTATAAAATACAGATATTTGACCATCTAGATATATAGCTTAGTGGTAAAGCTATCGATTTCGATCAGATGATCCCGTGTTCAAACCCATGTGTATCTCACTATTTTGTTTTAATCTGTTCTTATCAATATGTTCAATTTACGATAAATAATAGGTACCATTTAAAATCGCTGCAAGTCATTTCTTCGTTTGCATAATTTAAACTAAAACTAAATTAGAAGTGACTTTTCCAGAGCATTAAGTGTCAACCTAAAATATCAGCTGACGTAATATTGTAAACAATGAGACAAAATTTGTTGAATAGCATTATTATTAGTTTTTTTTTACGGTAAATTATTCTTCGTAAGATATAATATTTAGTAGGTGGATGGTTCTCTAATAATACATACGTAATCTGCATGGATTAAAATATCATGTTTAAGCGTATTGTACAACCGGACAACGCCGGACGTACCAAATTTCCGTATCAAAATCAATTTTCTTATTCGATGAAATGTTCTATGAAGAATTATTGGAAAATGCTTAAACGATTGTTAACGGGTCTACCATTGAAAGAAGGGTTTTTCTAGACATTGTTAAGAAAGAAATATGCATCAGGAATGTTTTTATGTGTACATATATATGATAATTTGAAATATTTCATATTATTTATGTGCTTAATTTTCATGCCAAAAAATACAGATCCTCTTTTCGTTATGTCAGTTATTAAAATTGCCTTATTTACTAGTTATCGGTTAGCAAAGTATTAGCTGTTGATAGCTCAAAACGGAAACTATAATAATGCTTGTCAAAATGTACTGTTTTTGGCTGAGGGGGTTGACAAATTCTCGATTAATCACAGACTCAAGAAACTTATTCCTGAGACACAAGAAGTTGATTGGTTTATATTGAAATGCAGAGGAATAATCCTCGTACTTTTGAATACTAATCACACTGTCGATGTTTTTCAAAGTGTTTAAATCCATCTTTCATTAAAGCAGTATTTAAACAACCTTCAAAGATATGATATACAGGGTATTGAGATTTGGGATAATATTAGTAATCGATTTTCGGCCAGAAATTTGGCTGTTAAGAGGTCAAGGTTCAACTATTTGGCCTTTGAGAACTTTACCAAACTCCTCTGACAATTTTGGATTTAAACACTTGAAATTTTAGATATAGGTTCCTTGGACATGGATTTAAATCAATAACTTGATTTGAGCCCAAAACAATAAACATTAAGGGGTCATAATAGGGGTCACAATTGAAAAAATTTGACCGCTTCGATCTCTACCAATATACTCAGACAATTTCTGGTCTAAACATTCTGAAAGAAGTTAGCTCCATTTGCGCATTATTCCACTATGAATATGCTAGAACTAATTGTAGGAAGGAAATAGCGACAACTAAGAAAGAATATACCGAAACCACCAAAAAACGCATTGAAGCGCAGAAACAAGGAACTCGTGAGTTCTAGAAAATCTACAACAGTGTAATAAACAATGGGCAATCAACGATTCCCCCACTATCCAACAATCATGAGATTGTGTGCACGGCAACCGATTAAGCTAACATGCCTGCCCGTCAGTTTGCCTCAACCAAAACCATTCTCCCTGATTTGTCTTTGCTGACAGACACCACATTAAATGATCTGAAAATTGAACCTTTTCAAGTACATATCATAAAACTCCTAGACATCTCAAAACGATGTGGACCTGATCTCATCTCTGCTGTACTATTAAAAAAAATCTCCGCTGAGGTTTCCCCAGTTCTCTCCAAATTCTTCAACAAATGCTTTAACGAATCATGCTTTCCTGCTGAAAAACTGTTTCTGTAGTAACAGTTTACAAGAATTCTGGCGAAATACTGACCCATTAAATTATCGCCCAATTATCCTCTTTCTGCTTTTCACTAAAATATTTGAGTTCCTAATTAATCAAGTTCTAGTCCGCTACCTTACAGCTGTTAAACTTCTGCTCGACCATCAGTAATGATTTAGGCAAGCCCGTTCAACTGCAGATATTCTAACTGTAATTTCTTAACATATATACTATGCATATACAACCATTTGGTATGGAACGATGGTTTTATAAGGAAAATCAGATCTTATGGCATTACTGGACGAATATTTAACATAAATAATGTATGCTTAAAGAAGAAAAGAATCGAGGTTGTCGCTAGTATGATATAAATGCAGGTGTAATGATAGGGGTTAATTCTTAGACCTTTAGTATTCGTGATATTCATAAATAACTTCCCTGATAATATAGATTCTGAGATATGTATATTTGCCAACAACACCGGTCTCTATAAAAGGCACGAGGGGGAAAACGAATGAACTCATATATTCAAGGCAATAGCGGAAACTCCAGTCCGTAGTGGAACGGGGTCAAAAATAGATGGTAACGTACAATCCTGCGAAATCTAAGCTCGTTTCCTTTAATAATTACAATAAACCTCTCAACCACTTATGGCTATGGCTTAAAATACATTACCTGAAAGTACTTCGTTCACATTCCTCGGCTTAACGTTTACAGGGAAAGAGAGTCGCCAACCTTAAAGGTCATGAACTGTCATCTAAGCTTCAGTCTCTGTCCAATCAACAAAATGTTGCATCCCTTTGCCTCGTTTACTAGTATTTTTATGGCGGATTCTCTGACTAACTACAAGCCTTCGTACCGTTTCGACATAATTTCCCACACCAAACCCGAGAAGCAGCTACGCCTCCACTGCTACACAGTGGAAATCCCTAAATGTAAGAAAACATTATACTCTTATAGTTCTTTCCCTATAAATGCTAAACTTTGGAATTATCTTCCGGATTTCTGCTTCCCCAACTGTACTAACATGAAGAATTCAAATGTAATGTGAACAAACATCTTGCTGCTCAATTCCCTACATAGTATCCCAGCAACGTTTGTCCCTGATAGTAGCCTCCTACATCAAAGTCGCACTGTGCCTTGTTTGGGGTGAAAATGTAATTAAAAAATCTATAATCGGAATGCTATCAGGGTCTATTGCTTTGCTGAAATAAAGAGCCTTGATAAAGCTGGCAACATTTCGAACAGATATATAGACGTTCATCACTTTTTTTTCAGTAATGGGAGCAAATTAAAATGGTAGGCGGCCATTATCACATAGAGTGAAGTTTGATGCAAAGTTTTTACTGAACCGGATGCTGACGTAATCTGCTGATGATGGTTGGGCTAAAAGATACGCATCTAATCAGAACCTTGTTTGTTACAGGAAAAAAATTCGTGGAAAACTAAGGTCTACTTGGTTTGTTTAGACTTCGCGTTTCTATAAAATTTTGCAGTGGTCGCTGGCAGTTCTCTAAGTGATTTTAGTTTCTGAAAATATGTCTCGTTCAAAGCAACAAAAATGGTAATGTCTGTATATAAGCGTACTAAAGTTAGCTATTTAGTTTCAGTCGAAATATTTCGAAGGTATATATCTGCCTATGTAATAATTAGTTAATCTGTCAAGTTAGATACTGTGGAAGATATGCCCTTTTTTAATATAGAGCATGTAGTAATTTCTCATATAAACGTACAGAAAACTGTCCCAAAGTGTCTATAACTGGGTTTTAATAATTTTTCATAGAAAAAAAGTATTTTTTAATATCCATGTCAGTGTAATAAAAATTGATTTTACATAAAATATAATTGCTTTAATTAAAGTTTAATATGCTAAAGTCAAGTATCATGGTGCAATTTTGCCTTCAACAGAAACATTCATTTCGAAGGTGCCCCTGTCTGATTATGCTATCTTCTCTGGATAGAGTACTATTAAGGTATTAATACAATTCGTGAGCTTTTAATTACATATGAGGAAATCCGCGTCTGCCTCGATGTAAACGATTGTATCACCATATTGGAACCCCAAATCATCAGAGGTCGTACAGACATTTTCAAATAAAATAAAGTCCAATATTGACCCAAGAGAAAAGAGTGGAAAGACGTTTGTGTATTTCTCCGATTGAAATGCCCAAGTCTCTGCTTTTACGCAAAGTACACAAAACTGGACATTTATTGAAGTAAAGTGCATTAGACTCAAAGAAGAACTTGAATTGCGTGCGACGCCGCCCGTTGCGTTAGTCTGACATCTGCATTAACTAATAGCTTCACTGACTACAGAAAACACTCAATCAAAAACTATTTTTAAACCTTACTACATAGTACGAACGAAGAACCGACATTAACTATTATGGGAGCACAAAGCATAAAAAAAACATTTTTATAAACATGTCTGATAAGACGTGAATTAATCATAGCGTTTTAAATCTTCGTCAGTATATTGATGTGTACACGTGACTATACTCTATTTTACGCTTTTGGATATATTTATAATAAGGTTATTTTAGATATCGAAGGCATAACATGAACATTGCCTTGCACATGTTTAAATGCGACTCAATTCTGTGCACATTTTTTTTAAATATAAGTGTTGTGTTATTTATTAAACTAACCGGAGCGAACTGGTATTTGTTTGAAATCCGTACAATTAGGCAGACCTCCGCAATAGACGTAAACACAAAACAAAGTCTCTTGTACTTTTAAATAATACGTAACAGAAATTGATGATTTGAAAATAATATTAATTTTCCAATTACATAGCTGGCAGCATGCAGGGGTCGCAGGGTAGGGTGTTTGTACAAAATGACAAAGGGATAATATGTCCCCTTTACTTCCATGTGGTTGTAGCATCTTTTCTTTGTTGTTGTCAGCTGTCTCTAATTTTGTTGGAACTGATGACGTCAGAACATTCCTTCACGCATTGTGTTAAATGTCGGGCAGTTCCCCTGGCCTATTTTTGGGAATTTTACGTCCTCCATTTTGAACTTATTTGACGTCATTCCCGGGGCACCTGAATCCAGAACAGGATCTGAGCGACTCTCATTTTACTTCATCTTCGTAGCCCAAACAGCCAACCATCTATCTGTGCCACCTGTAACTCCACACCCTCTGTAACATAAGTAGCAATGCAAAGCAAAAGAGAAAAATGTAAAACAAAAAGCGAAAATCGTGGATTATCAGAACAAAAGTAACAAAGGTTAGTAGAAACACAATGGTGGTTCACTAATGCACATAAAGGGGATCCGAAATGGGATTGTTAATGAAAGTGTAGCGATGACTTGGACAATATATTTAGAGTTAGTTTACGGCCATTATAGGATTTTGAGTGAGTTTGCGACAGTCGACAACAGTGTTAAGGTGGCGACAGTTGACGGCGGATAGCAGCTTGGAGCAGACCGCGAGAGATTATCAGGCCATAATGAGGAGATGGATTTACAAACCAACTAACGAACATGGTCTCCAAATAAAACTAATGAGGATAAATGCATTTAGAGGGTGTAAAATACACATCTAGAGTGGAACTTAGGTTTACGAGATATCTTATTGAATATGTGTGTCCCTTGATTTTTTTTTTATAGTAGTTTAGTAGTTCTCGCCCTGGGAAATCATAAATATATGAATAACGGCTGTGAGATACTCTGGTGTCGTCATTAAAATAACGTGTCAAGTCAACATTTTATGTCATGACGTGATTGTTGTTATAGAAGCGGAATGAATATATAGACATAGAGATCGAGCAGGAGGAAAAGTAGAACAGAACAAAACAAAACAAAACAAAACACACGTCAGGACTTACGCTTTCCAAGTACGTAACGGTATTTCCTCTGTAATCTTAGCGTTACATTTTAACACGGAGGCGAACGTTGTGAATGGATGCCTTGCAAAGAAATAAAGGAAAAAAACTCATTTGACTCGGCTTTTTTTAGTTAAGTAAAAGATATATATATTTTTTTACAAGGTGATCACCACTTATCAGGGCCCGGAAGCCACTCAGGGTACGTTAGTGTGAGGGTTTAATAAAAATGTCTACTTAAGGGGGCGGTTCATCAGAAATTTGTTTACGTTGGACTTGAAGACGTTCAGGTTGTAGTCAGGTGGGGAGCAAGCAGACGGAACAGAGTTCCACAGGCGTGCAGTTCTAAGAAAGAAGCCTTGTGCATGGATTCTACGTTTTGATTTATGCACAGATAAAGAGTGGGGAACATTTTTGACAGCGGATTCAGCTAGACGGGTTTTTTTCGTGAATGATTGGCGAAGGGGGACTACAGATTGGAGCTCAGACGAGCATCTGCCATGGAAATAACGATAAAACAATGATAGGCTCGCAACGTCTCTTCTATGGGAGAAAGGTTGCAGGGAAGAGAAAAGGGCATCCTCCACTAAGCCACGAAGTATATTTTGTACTCTGTCAAGGTATGATAGGCTGTTTTTAGCAGCTCTTGCCCAGATATGGCAGCAGTATTCCATCCTTGGACGTACTTGGCTTTTATATAGATAGAGAATTGCATCAGTAGTGAGATATCTTCTGGAGCGGTAGAAGGATCCCACCATCTTTCCAGCGACCTTGGCAACAGACTTGATGTACGTGTTCCATTTCAGATTAGGAGTTAAGGTCAAGCCCAGAAGCTTGTCAAAACATGGGGCTTCTCCTAGACGAGAGCCATCCATTTCAATTGATGCCAGATGAGGACCAGAGCGTCGATGATGTAAAGATAGAAGCTTGGTTTTTGATGCATTAAAAGTGACCAGCCACCTCTTCCCCCATTGTACTACGCGCTCAAGATCAGAGGAGAGAGAATTAGAGAGAACTTTTTCATTTACGGCCTTTGATGTATTGCCGTAGATGGTCGTGTCATCAGCATAGATGTCAACGAATGATTTAAGCATGTGTTTATGGAGATCATTGCTGTAGATTAGGAAAAGAGTTGGGCCCAGGATGGACCCCTGAGGGACTCCAGCATTAATACTGTGGGCCTCTGATTTCTGCGCATCAACCACTACTCTTATGAGCCTATCGGAGAGAAATGATTTAATGATTGAGAAAGCATTACCAGTGATACCGTAGCTGGAAATCTTGTGAAGTAGGCCTTTATGCCATACTTTGTCGAAGGCCTTTTATATGGCAAGAGCAATTGCCCTAGAAAGGAAGCCTTTGTCAAGAGATTCACTAATCCTATGAGATATAACCGTTAGCACGTCTGCGGTAGATCTTGCAGAACGGAAACCATATTGCATGTCACTAAGAAGGTTATTTTTTTTTTTTTTTTGCTGAGGTGATTGACTATTTCTCTATTTAATATGGATTCCAGCAGCTTATTCATGACACACAGGAGATTTATTGGTCAGTACTGAAAGGGAGATGACATCACCTGAATTATCAAATACAGGGCAGACTGATGAGGTTTTCCAGGGTGCTGGAAAGCACTTCTCCTTAAGGCAACGCTTAAACAGTTTCGTAAGTATGGGAGAAATTCAGGTTGAAGCTTTATTAGCACTATAATTGGGATTCCGTCAGGGCCAGTTTATTCATTGTACTTTTCTAAACAACGTTTGCATCTTGGTTGTTCAGGTCTTTCATTCGCCATGCAGTAAATAAAACTCTGCCATGTCGAACACGTGCTTTTTCTCCTGCCGCAGCGATACGCCTGCTCAACTCCCGTAGCCGCCATGCGAGTATTTTAAATCTTCCTCGCCGTCACGTTCTTCCCCGAGCCATCGCCATCCATCTGCTTCCTAATCTCGCTCTGCTTTTTCTTTCCTTTCTCTTCCCTCGCTATCAACTCGCGCATCGGCTTTTGCTGACATTACATAGATTTTTTCCTTTGTTTTTTTAATGAAATTGCTTGTTGTTAGATAGTATATTTTTTACTTATTTTTATCTTTTATATTTATATTCTCTCTTTAAGTTCCCACGATTTTAAAACTCATGATGATTTGTTAAGGAAATTTGCCAATAGAGCTCGCATAAAAATAAACGGAAACATGTATTTCAATTTAATCTGAATAAATATTAAATCATAGATTAATAAAAGCATTATATATGTTTTATTTTCTTTACTAGCTTGGGTGCATGGCATTTCCCGGGTGTTTGGAGGTGTGTGTTGAGCAAAAAAAAAAAAAGAAAAGTGGTAGTAGGAAGGCAGGCAGACCCGAACCCTTTCCGCGAAGGAGGAAAAGAATATGAAAAATTGACGTTTTTACTGTTGCGCCCATCGCCAAACCGGAAGTGACAAATGTTTAAATTAAGTCTAGTCAATCGAAAAGAGCGGATAACTTTCAAAAATACCCGCGAATAAATCGACCAATCTCTGTAGAAAAGTGCCCAGTATAAGGTCAAAGAATTAATGTTGTTGGCCAATTTTTGTATACTTGTCGTCGAAAAGTTGGAAGTTTAAAATGACATCGGTTTGGTCAGGTTCCTACGCTTCTGTCGGCCCTGTCGGTTGAGCATTAGAATACACCGACTGCCTCCCTGCAGAGGGTAAAACTCCCTCGATGGGGGTCCTGGATATGACCTTAAACTATATCCAGTAGTGAGGCCCCAGCTTGTGGGCTTTGGGGAGTGTGGAACCACCCTTTAATTACCATTGCTCCCAGGTCCACTCTGACCCGGAGTGGTAGTACCTGTTAGGGTTCCAACTATGGGTTAAATAGAAACCGACTTGAAAACAACAAATATATTCTATTAAAAAATTTTTCTTTAAAATCTTTGGATTCGGCATTAAAAACCCAAAAAGGGTTGATATGCCGTAAAACAAAAACAACCAACCAACCAACCAACCTACGCTTCTGTAAAAAGTTTTAGGCGGGCATACAAACAAATAAATAAACAAACCCACAGATGTTTTGGGAGTTATATTATAGATTTATTTATAAGTGAACATCTAATTTATACGCTTATCCCGAATTTTATTCCTATGCACTCAGTAGAAACTAAAAATTGTTCCGACAAAAATATATATAGCGATGAATTTAACAAAAAAAAGGCAAACAACTGACATTAATTACATCTCTATTAAAGAGAAGCTTACAAGTCCCCATTCAGAAAGAGAAGTCATCTTGTTTTCATATAAAACCACGCAAACACACAGAAGCTCTGTTAAATAATGACAACATTTCGTTTCATTGATGTTAGTTCTGTTGGAGAAGACATCCTTAAATGACTTCTGATTTCACATCGTACATTTTACAATCACATTTAATTTTATTGATAATTCGCTCGTTGAATGCTAGAGTAACACATGTAAGCACAACACATGGTATTTCAGCAGAATGTTAGAAACAATGTTAGAAAGAATGTTAGAAAGAATGTTAGAAAGAACGTGTAGTGTGAGATTAAACCTTGCTATTTGAGACAAGAATGTTATAGTTTCCTTTATAAAATTCCTATTTTTTTTTTCTTATCTAGGTTGAGATCGTCTCTGAAAATACATTTACAAAGTTGCTACAAAATCTGACATTTTTTAAAATTTAACTGAATTTTTTTTCTTTTTAATTAACTGATAATTACACCTTTCGCAAGATTTTTCTAAAAAAAATAACTTAAGCATTTTATTTTTCTAAAATAAATAACTTAAGGATTTTATTTTTTCTTTAGGTAGAATCATAACTACGATGAGAGTTTCTTTATTTTCGTCAAAATGAAAAATGTTTTCCAATTTTCACATGTAAGGGGCAAATAACTCCATCATCTTGTAGTTGCCTAGCTAAAGATAAAGGCCAAGGAAGTAAACTTTGATTAGCAAAATCCTGTTTGGAGTCCCATACGTTGCTGGCTGTTAGGAAATAGGTCAAACATAAGAAATTAATAGGGTAAATTCTATAGTAGATATGTTTTACCGGAAGTGAGGGTCAGCTGATCGGATCTGCGTGTGATTCACGTGATCAGGTTAGCTGGAGTAAGTGAGTTGCCTTTTGGACGTAAAGAAGAGCGGACGGCTTAACAGGTAGTCCCTTCCCTTCACTGGAGGAGACGCTGACGTGTGTGAAAATAAGACCTTGAAGAACCACGCAAGCAAAGACACCCAATTTCTATTCTTCTGCGATCGACACCTGGAAGGTGAATAAAAACAATAAAAAATACAATCATGAATGAATATTCGTTCAAAACAGGTCTCCAGTCTCCCCTCCAAGAACGAGATGAATTCCAGGTGGACAAGATCAACGACGCATGAAGTTAAGGTATGTCGAAAATACATCTACCAAACACACACACACACACAACTGCATATGAACAATTAGATATGAATCTATCGCAAATAGACAGCAACATTAGACGATCATACAGCGATAACCCCTTTATGATACGAAGCTTACAACATGGTGAAGCTCTACAACACCATTCCTGAAGCACTGGCAGCTGTGCTGTCTTTTATCGTATTGGTTTGCTGCCCCGTTGGATTTTGTCTGCAACGCCAAGAGAGGGCTATTAACCAGGCAAACCTAGGTCGGCTTATTATCTACACAGGCCTGCGTCCAAAAAGGCAACTTCAGCTTCGATTTTGTAGCCACATAAGACATTGCATTGCTGGGTTAGATGCCGAACGTCATTGTCTCATTACACAGAAGGTTACCATCTTATAATTTTCTTAGAAGTTACTTCATCCAATCAGGTACACAGCATACAGTTAAAGCGACTCTGGAGACCGTTTTTGTAGAACATCGCACTTTTGACTCCGAACAAGGACGTGACTTGAGAAATGAAGGCAGCATAATCTGGGAAACGCTTTACTTTCAAAAATAACTTCATGCTTGGAAATAGAAGAAATTCAGAGTTTGCTGGTCAGATAAAAAATAGCGTAGGATTCATAGCCAAAATCTTGTACGTGAGATCTGGTGAAATACTCATTGAAAACCGTAGCGTTGTCTTGCAGCTGGAGAATATGTTTGCTGATCTTGCCGCTTCTTCATGTTGATAACTTTGATTTTCTCTATAGTTAAAAATTATAGTGGTTGCGTTACCCGGAAATCTGTCATCACCACATGGTCCTTGTTTCAGAAGACTGAGAATAACTTGCGGGGGGTTTTGCCTTTTTCTCCTTTGGAGGTGATAAGTCAAAAGGCACTGCATTGACTGGGTTTTGGTATCTGAATTTTAATGATAGACCCAGAAAAGAAATCGAATCATTTTTTTAGCACATCTGCAAATTCATTTGCGAGTATTCGACGCGTTTGTAAATAAAGCCACAATTAGTCCTTACATAGAGTATTGTTTCCATGTCCGGTTTTGTGTATCTGCTCCTAGTCTGTCCATCTCAGAAAGGACTCCAAAAAAGGCTTTCAAATCTTATAAGGCTAGCATTATCGCTACACTCTGGAATTCCATTCCAGGTCCCTGCTTCCCTAACTGTACTGACATACAGAAGTTCAAGTGTAACGTGAACCGACATATTGCTGCCCAAATCCCAACATAGTGCACCAGTAGTTGCTACCCCTGATAGTAGACCCCTATACCAAAGTGGCAATGTGCCTTGTTTGGGGTGAAAATGTAAAAAAAAAAAAAAAAAAGCTACAACTGATGTTGCATCCTTGTGTTTATTTTACAAATATTTTAGTAGAATGTGCTCTCATGAACTTATAGCACTTGTGTTCCCTTCGGTGTATTTAGCATTTAATTAACCCTTAAAGTAGCAAACTCTAACCTTTCATCGTAAAGGTCTATAGACGCTGGGAATCCTCTTACTGTTGTGGTTTCTTCTCACAGACTCTAAGCCTTGTGGTTTCCCACTATGTTTATTGTTTTTCTTTACTGTACTAGCATTAAAGTAACGTGAACAGATATCTCGCTGTTCAACTCCCCACATAATTATCTGTAGTTATCAACTTAAATCATAGCCCGTCAAGTCTAAGTTGTAATAAACTTTTTTTCTAGAGTGAACAAGTGTAAAAAGTAAAACTAAAAATATGTATGTTATACTTGTCACCTTAAATGCTAACCCATTCCTTTTTGAAATGCTAATTTTTTAATCATTGATTGTGAAACAAAGCATAATGTGTCTCAGATCTAGTAGGCTTCTATGAATGAAGGGGCATGCCTACAGCGGTACCATGTATAAGAAATTATGTAGCGAGATGTTTGTTCATATTCTATGGAAATTGTTATCTGTTTATAGAGGGCAGCAAGTGAATTCCAGAGACATGATGTTCGAAAATAAAGCCACTTTTATGGACATCACTCCAGACAAGACAGAAAGTCACTTGATCTATGGAATTAAAACATCGCAGTTCAAGGCTGAAGCCAAGTTAATATTGAGTTTTAGAGAACTAGGTTTCAATCCTAGAAAATAGCAATTCTAAAATAGGATATCTTAGGATAAAAATCAAAATTAGGGTAGCAATGCTTACGAAGTTGTCGAAAGTAAACCCAGGGTTCACTTGCAACTCTCCACTTATATTAGAGGAAAATGCTTTATGGCATCGAATGCTTTTCACCCTAAAGAGATGGGATTTGACTGAATATCAGGTAACTCGATGCTATTTACATTATATTCGCTGCAACCGGTCGTTTAAATGTGCTTTTCAGTTTATATAGTTGCTAAATCCACTTTTATCACTATTATGTAGATACACTGACAAAATATAAAACACAGCACAGCTGATCTATGAATGGTATCATGTTCTATTTCATACCGACAACAGTTTTCATTTTACTTTTGATGCGTGTTGTCATTAATGAAGGCGCGTGGAGGGTGTGTAGATATTCGGCATTAAGGAAAATGTGCAATCGTGTCCTTTGCCCGACTGTTGCTTATGTTGATTTATATTAATATTCTTTCACCTAAAATGTATAATATATTCCTATCGTTTAGTGTCTTGAATTTTTTGACCGATATCCTATCATATATACTGAGGCAAATTATGCATTTCACTAGACAATGATGGAAAATCTCGTATTACTTAAATAGAATCGATTTGCGTGTGTGCAACCTATCCAATACATCTCTTCCTGGGGATACCTGCCAAATATCCAATAGTTTTATTACATTTAATTAAATTACTTGTAAACCAAGTACATGGATGCCACATTGCGTCGAGGGGAGAGAGGATGGAGCTGGATAGATAGTGTGAAACAGATTATATTTGAGGTCTTTAAACGCTATATAAGTTGGAGGGGCTAATGGTTGGTGCACCCGGCGAAATATGGCAACAATGCTTAATATATAAAGGTTAAAATAGCTGAGCAGCTGCTTGGTTCCCACCAGTTTTAGCGAATTAAAAAGAGGACACTGAACAGAAGTGTGTTCTCTATCCATCCTATTATGAATGGACATGGGGTAATTTCGTCAGCATCTGACAAATTTGCGATCAGGACCACCTACTTACTGTATTTGCTCTTGTAACTTAAAACACACTATGTGACATACACACACAAATATAAGTGACGTTACAAAGCGGACAAAACCTTTATTCCAGTGAAGCAGTTGGCCCCGATTGCATTTCAGTCATACTGCTCAAAAAATTTCAACCGAAACTAGCTTCTGTGCTTACAAAGCTTTTTAA
The DNA here is from genome assembly GCF_053919585.1 of Euprymna scolopes. NCBI lineage: Eukaryota > Metazoa > Mollusca > Cephalopoda > Sepiida > Sepiolidae > Euprymna > Euprymna scolopes. The sequence goes on from NC_136510.1 coordinate 112,335,178, forward strand.
GTTGAAATGCTTCCCAAAATATTGAAAACCTTCATCAGCCTGCCCGTATTAAATAATTCCGGAGATCAATCATTTTCCTTTCAGTAAAGACCAGTTAGCCTTCATTCCATTATCAGAAAATTGCTAGAATCTGTGATAAACAGACAAGTGGTGGAACACATGAGGAAAAATAAACCCTCAGTGACACGCAATATGGTTTCCGTCCTGCGAGATGTATAGCTGATGTACTAACTGTTTTTTTTACACAGATGTCACCACTTATCAAGGCCCGGAAGCCACTCAGAGATTAGGGTTATTGCAAGTGCATTACGTTAGTGTGGAGATTTGATGAAGTGTTTACTTAAGGGGGCGGTTCATTAGGAATTTGTTTACGTTGGATTTGAACACATCCAAGTTTTAGTCAGGTGGAAAGCAGGCAGACGAAACAGAGTTCCACAGGCGTGCAGTTCTAAGAAAGAAGTTTTGTTCATGGAATCCACGTTTTAATTTAGGCACAGATAAAGAGTGGGGAACATTTTTCACAGTGGATTCGGCTAGACGGGTGTTTTTCGTGAAAGATTGGCGAAGGTGGACCACAGATTGGAGTTCAGACGAGCACCTGCCATGGAAATAACGATAACAGAAAGATAGGCTCGCAACGTCTCTTCTGTGGGAGAGAGGTTGCAAGGTAGAGAAAAGGGCCTCCCCAACTAAGTCACGAAGTCTATTTTGTACTCTGTCAAGGCAGGATAGGCTGTTTTAGCAGCTCCTGCCCAGATATGGCAGCAGTATTCCATCCTTGGACGTACTTGGCTTTTATATAGATAGAGAATTGCATCAGTCAGTAGTGAGATATCTTCTGGAGCGGTAGAAGGATCCCAACATCTTTCCAGCGACCTTGGCAACAGACTTGATGTAAGTGTTCCATTTCAGATCAGGAGTAAAGGTCAAACCCAGAAGTTTATCACACAGGAACAGTAAATATCTCAACAGGAACTTCGTGTCTAGAGCAATGGCGGCCGGCATAGCAAATGCTATTGACAGAGTATGGCCTAAGGCTCTATTCTTAAGATCGCCAAACATAGAATAGCGGGAAATGTACTCTCGATTATTAAACACTTTCTCTTTCATAGTCTTATAAGCGTAGTTGTTGACGGGCAAAAATCATAAATATAGTATTAACCCTGGCGTCCCTCAAGGTTACATCCTTGACCAAACTTCTTCCTTATCTTCATCAATGATCTCCCAAATCACATTCTTAGATTATGCGTAGACATTTATGCAGATGATATCACAATCTATGACAACACTTCAAATGACAGCAATGGTCAATATCTCATTCTCTCTCTCTCTGGATCTCGAGGCCATATTTCAATGGGGAAAAGGTGGCTTGTTAATTTTAATGCATCGAAAACAAAGCTTGTCTTCTTTCGTAATAATCGCTCTCATCCCCAATAGCCCCCAATTGAAATGAATGATTCATGACTTGGAGAAGCTTCATGTCTTTACAGGCTTCTTATACTGACCTTTTCTCTTGATCTGTAATGGAACACAAGATTGTTGGAGAAATGGTTGGATCACTCTAGCCCTCTAGCAGTTTATTCACTGCCGATGAAATCCACTATATGTATAAGAGCCAGATACGCCCTAAAATGCAGTACTGTTGCCACATCTAGACAAGAACTGCTCGGCAAGCCCTATCCAACCTTGATAGAGTTCAAAACCGGCTTCGAAACCTCATAGGTGATGCCCCTTTTCTGTTCCTGCAACCATTTCTTCTGCGAAAGAAATGACCGAGCCTGTCTCTGCACTATCGTTATTTTCATGGAAATTGTTTGATATACTCCAATCTATAGCCCCCCCCCATTGCAAAACGTTCACGAAAAACACACGACTAGCTACAATTACTATATACGATTTACCCTACTTTCTGTCTGTGCTTAAATATAAACGTATATTCCATGAACAAAGCTTCTTTCATAAAACTGCTCGTCTGTGGAACACTGTACCGCTGTGTTGCTTTCTATGTAAAAAATACATGATTAATCTTCAAATCTCATGTAAACAGGTTCGTAGTGAGTTGTCCCAATAAATAATAAAAATATACCCAATTTACATCATTAATGATTATTACGCTACAACATTACATTTATTAATATCCTCGAGTGACCTTCGGGCCTTGATAAGTGAGCACCCCACTAAAATATCTATGTTCATCTTATGCTAACCTTGCCACGTTTAGTTAACTGTATCTCGGGCGGTTACGCTTTACATAAGAATAACGTTTTCGTTGGTCTATTACGTTTAAGTTGGTAATAGAATTTGTATTCTTTTTTGTGCTTAATACAAAAATTGCATTCAAGTTAGTCCGTCGCACTTAGGTTAGAATTATCATTTTTGTTTGTCGGTGACGTTTAATTTTGTTAATAATTTTTATTTTATTTTATAATGATTAATATTGTAACGTTTGTAAATTTGATTGACAATACGGCCTGGAGTTTTGCGTTTTTCAAATTCGAATCCAGTTTCTCCACAAAAATCACTTTAACTTAGGATGTTGGCTACCTACACGTTATCCCACCTATAAGTACCCGACGTCTTTTCTAGAGAAATATCAGGGAAACCAATGCTTAGAATATTTGGATTTATGATGATGATGATGAATATTAATCTCTTTTCCTTTGTGAGACTTAAGGTTGAACTGTAACTTTCGTTTATCTGTTAGGTTTTTAAAAAAATATTTACTTTGATCTGCCCAGTTAAAGTTTATAATCACATGTGTATTGGTTTATAATGTTTAATACTATAATTACACCCACGTTCGTCGTTTAGGCGACAGTTTTTTTTTATTATTATTTTATCATTTATTTTTATTATTATTTCCGTTTGTGTGTCACGCTTAAGTTTGAAATATAATGCATGCGTCAATTTCGACGTGCATTGTTATTACTAAACCTGGATCTGAACGTATCTGCGGAGTATATGATCTTCATCGCTGTTTAATAGCTATTTTGTACAACGCCTGAGACATTGTGCCATCGGTTTTTTTGTCACGAGATTTAATTCTGTTTCTTTTTCCTTTACTTCCGGTCAATCTTTACCGTCTTTCCGCTTCTTTGTTGTCTACTTGCCTCCGCTCCCTGTGTTTCCTTAATGCTCTTCTTCGTTCACTCGAAGTAACACATTAGGGACACGCCGCACTCTCGCCAGTCGAGCGAGAATGTTCCCTAAAAAACAAGGAAGGAACAAAAGGCATATCAGAAATTCATGGCGTCCATTAAAAGTCAATAGAGCGTGACGATCGACCCAACCAACGGGAAAAGACAGTTTATCGCTATTTTCAACGCGACTGGGGCAGACAAGAAGGGACGAGTTGAAAAAGCAGGAAAGCGAAGGATTTTCCCTTTCGGATTTTGCGATTTTATTTTTGCATTTAAACATTTTTTTCTTTAGTTCTTGAAAAGTTTGTCGGTTTATTTTTCGTTTTTATTTGCGATTTTTATTTCTCCATTGATATTTCTATTAATTTCTTCCATCTGACGCCAACATATTCATTTATTCTTTATTTGCTATCCCCTTAACAATTTATTTCGTTTTATTGTCTCCCAATCATCATCAGCAGCAGCAACAGCAGCAGCAAAACAAAAACAGAAGCAACAGCTATATTATAAAAATAGTAAGGCAGTTTTACGTCCATACATGATTACAACTCTCTTTTTAATAAAGATGGAATAGCCCGACTATTCGTAGATGCGCTGCAAAAATATTTTTCAACTTCAGCTTCGTGCAAAACGAATGGCCGATCGCCAAAATGCCAAACGTTTTTCCCCGTCTGTAAGTAGGTAGGTCTTTTTCAGTAGCTTTAGACTTTACTAATTAGTTTTGGATTTCTTCTTTAAAAACGAATATGTATCTTCCAAGGGCGGGTCTTATTTTTTCAATTAATTTATTTAAATTTCGAATTTATCTGAATTTCTAGTCGAGATTCTTTGGTTTGCGTGAGAACATGTTCTCTTACGTTTTCTTCACGTGTTTCTTTCAAAGAAGTCACCATTTATCAAGGCACTAAAACCACTCAAGTGTAAGGATTAATGAGTGTACGATAGTCACAAAGACAACAGTGTAGTTATCGGTATTAGTGGGAAGTGAATCAAATTTCATTATTTAAGATGATGGCTCAACCAGAACTTGTTTATGTTGGACTTGAAGACAACCATGTTGTAGTTAACCGGAAAGCAGGACAGAGGAACAAAGTTCCACATGCGTGTTGTCATAAAAAGAAACTTTATTAATTTATTGCGTTTATATTTAGGCAAATATAGAGAGTGCGGGCATTGCTGATACGGGCTGTAGTGTGTTTATTTTAAAGTTTTACATGAGGGTATAGATGTCAGATAAGCATTTTCTATTAAAATAACGATGTTTAACTCGAAACGTCTTTCCCGTAGGAAAAAGTTGCAGGAAGGAGGAAAGAAGCTCTTTTAAGAGATTAAGTGTAGTATTTTTAAACATAATCCCAAAGCAAAGAAACTGATAAAAAAGCATGTTAAACCAGTTCTTATAGCCATGAGCCCTAGAATCTAACAACAGTTTCTGGACGTCTCTATTCAACTTAAAATTCGAAGGCAAAGCACGGAACGCATCATTTTAAAAAGTACAAAACTGTGTATATAAAAATATTACAATTCAATCCCTGAGCTCGCCACAAATTAAAATAATCGTTTCATAATTTAAAACAATTAGATTTATCAAGTTTTACATACGAACCCTTAACTCGATGTTCGCTGTAGTTATCTTAAATGTTTACTGGCAATCTTACGGTATTAAAACATAAACAATTTATTATAAAACGATTAAAATTTTACAAAGTTAAATAAAATGAAAAGTTACAATTTTCATTGTTTTTTCTTTACATTTCGATCACCGCTTATCAAGGCCCAGAGGCTAATCTGAGATAAGCGTTTATGCGTGCTAGATAAAGGATGAGACAGTGTAGTGATGAGCAGTAATCTAGCAATGTTGATAGGATTTGGTTATTTACATGGATTGCTAAGCAAGGAAGGTTGGCTCCCTCTACCGTGCTAGAAAACTACTTACGCCTGCCAGTATCCTATACCTCTATAAGGCAACCATTCGCCCATGTATGGAGTACTGTTGTCACATCTGAGCTGGTGCATCTGCTGCTTGTCTCTCGCTCCTGGACAGGGTTCAAAAAAGAGTCGCCAACCTGATAGGTCCTGAACTGTCATCTAGGCTTCAACCTCTGTCCCATCGACGAGATGTTGCATCCCTCTGCCTATTCTACAAATACTTTAATGGTGAATGCTCTGACGAACTGCAAACACTTGTACCTCCCCGACGTAACTACCCCCGACAAACCCGACAAGCTACTAAGTTTCATCCCTTTACAGTAGAGATACCTAGGTGCAAGAAAGCCTTTTACTTCAATAGTTTCTTCCCCAGAACTGCGGGTCTTTGGAACTCCCTTCCGGGATTCTGCTTTCCCAACTGCAATGATATGCAGAAGTTCAAGTGTAATGTGAACAAACATCTTTCTACTCTTCTCCCTTCATAATGATCCCGCTAATTAATTCCCTAATAGTAGCCCCCTGCTTCAAAGTGGCACTGTGCCTTGTTTGGGGACAAAATTGAATAAAAAAAAAATTAAAAAAAAAAAAAAATTTGAAAATGACCATGTTATATTCAGCTGGGAAAGAGTCCTGCGATATCGTGTTCCACAGGACTAGGAAAAATTTTGCTCATGAAATTTTCATTTAGTTTTAGACACAGTGTGAGGGGAGTAGTGGAAAGTTGTTGTAGCTAACGGAGTAATTGTTACGAATTTTTCTGTGGAAAAAAGAGGCATAGATTAAAGCTCAGTCGAGCAGTTTCTGTAAAAATAACGATAGAACAAATATAGGGCTATGAAGATATTTTAGACCACTAGATTTCGAAGTTTTTTTTAAACCCTGTTAATGCAAGCAAGGGTATACTTAGAAGTTTCTTCCTGGGTGTACCAACATTACTCTATTTTAGGACGCATTTGACCTTTTATATAGGTAGATGATTGCGTCGGAGCAGATACACATTCTTTAGCGGTAGAATGAGTGAACCATTTTTCTTGCGATTTCGGCATGTAGTTTGATGTAGATATTCCATTTCAGGTTAGGAATGAAGGGCAGTGGCAGAAAGATGTCAAAACGGTATTTTCGCAACACGAGAGCCGTTCATTTCAATAATGATTAATTAATTTTATAAAAATATTCAGTTGACATTTTTTACGGGAAAAATGAGAAGCATGTTTGTTATTTTAAAAAGATCGGTTAATGACGCGTGTTTCGTTAGAGAAACAGAAGTCTGTATGCATCGCAATGCGCATGTGCTTGTTTTAAAAAAAAGCTACAGAGAACTGTGATGAGAATGACGTCTTAAATAATATCCTGCATTGAAATAATAACCATATTATTTTGAAAGCCATTCTTAACATCCAGAGGTGAATTTGTTCTGTACATTCGCCTAACAATTTAATATATTTTATACTAGCAGTTTAGCCTGGCTTTGTTCTGGCCCTATGTACTGTTCCTAAAGTAATGTGCATATATATATATATATATATATATATATATATATATATGAGGGGGTTCTCCTCCACTGACTGAGGAGGGAGCGAGGTGTTGGAACAGATATTATACTATGGTTCTAGGTGTTTCCTAGTGTTGTTGGTTACGAGGTTAAGTAGGGTTGGTGTTGTTCAGTGTGTTGTATTAGAGATAGGGGTGTTATGTCTGTGTGTGGTTGTATGCGCGCACGTGTGTGTGTGTTTTAATGTGTCGATTCTGATTTGTGTGTGGGTGTGTATATGTGTATGTGTATGTATATATTCGATGCTTAGAGAATACTGCTATATGCTTTCTTGTAGTCGATCCATGCCGTGGCTATCTATATTTTAAAATTAAGCCTTCTTAACTATCTTTAAGTTTATGTATAGTAAGTATTGTGTTTCTCATTTTCCTTTTCGGCATCTGCTATACTCCATTATTATTATTATTATTATTATTATTATTTTTTTTTTTTTTTTTTTTTTTTTTTTTTTTACTCACTAGGAGTAGTCACACAAGCTATCATAAACGATTGCTTGGAGCCTGATTGAAAACACGTCTCCCCAAATTTTCAGTACTCTTTACCTCTTTACATCAATTTTCCAAAAGAGTTTGCATCATCGCAACAACCGCTTTTTATTATTAGCATTAGTGTTATTATTATTATCATTCTTCTTCTTCTTATTATTATTTTTATCATTAATATATATAAATTATTATTATTATTATTATTATTATTATTATTATTATTATTATTATTATTATTATTATTATTATCAATTAGCTGAAACATGATTCATTTTTACGATTGACAAATTAATATTTTATATATTCACAATTTTATATATATACTAGTAAGCAGCAAGACCTTGCCTGGGCGTAAAATACGCATAAATATTATATTTTAATTAATAGAGAAAGTGAGACATGTATTGTTGTTGTTTTTTAAGCGTTCACTTATTATAAATAAAAAGAAAAATACTCGAGCTAAGACTGAGACCAACGCCTAAAGACAGTGACTGAAGTACGATAACCATTAGATCAGCTTGACACGTTCTTTAAAAAGTGTTTTCAAAATACTTATTTGTAACATAAGTAATCTGTAATGTGAACTATTCACGCATGCGCATCCCTGAAACAGCAAATAGATAAAAAAATAAATCCGTGTACTCCCATGTACCAGTTTTTTAAAATTCTTTCCCCTTAACAACCCTTTTTCTGAATCAAAACGGATTTTTTAAAAACTGCATGTGTTAATATCGTATATAACAACTTCCAAGTCAGTAGATCGAAAATTTGCTGAGTATATAGGTTGAGAAGTGTCCTCACACACATTCTCACTTTTACAGATATATAGATAATATACGTAAGCATATATAAAGTACAAACAAATACATAGGTATAAAAGAGATAGGTAAACGGATAGATAAACAATTAATAGATAGAGAGGGGGAAATTAAAGGAAGAGAGAGAGATAAAGAGAGAGAGATATATATATATATAATTGGAAAATAAAAACGAGTCAAATAAAATCCGATGAAAGCAAACTAAAAAATGTCTCTTTTGGTGTAAAATGAACTCGTCACACACAAAAAAATAATGACGAATAAGCGAACGTTTAAAGCGAGCAATAAGAGCGCGAAAATGGCTGACGTCGATGAAAGACAAAAGATGGCGGCTATTACAAAACGGCAAGAAGGTCAGGCAATCGAGAAGAGTAGACAAAGAGAGATATAAAGAAAATGTTATTTCTCTTGGTTTGGGGCCGAGGGGGGTTAATGGAATGGACGGATAGGAGAAAGAGACTGGCGTTTTGTTCGAAGGTGGCAATGACGTGACAAAGAGCCAACCAATCAGACATTGTTCATGAATGGGAGCCACAGTGCCGGGAAGACACGGAGATTAAGGTGAATACTGGCCGCCGGCCAGTTCCGAGATTCAGATAACATTAGAGGGAGAAGCCACATAGAATTTTTAGAACAGAAATCATAATAGAGACTTTATTAAAAGTTTCTTTTGTGTTTATTTTTATGATGATTATGATTTTGCACTTTAGTTTATATCATTATCATCATCATCATCATCATTTTCATCATCATCGTCGTCGTAATCATTGTCATCATCGTAATCATTGCGATCATTCACATCGTCATGATGATGATGATCATCATCATCATAAATAAGAATATTATTAAGAAAGAGAGAGAAAGAATTTACCAAAAGTTTCTTTAGTGACATAATGATTATTGTGATTTTGTACTTTAGATTTCATAACTTTCCTTATCATTATCATCATCATTATAATCGGGTTTATAAAAAATCAAAAGTTACTCTCCCGTCTCGACCAAAAAATGACATCAGTGTCACATACCCATCTAGCGTAACTCGTGTTTCTCCTTCTTCCGACCGCATTTCCGTCACAACTAGACAATTGCCCTCCTCGACTTTACACGGCTATTTTCGTCGCCGTCGTACTTTGTTCTTCTGACCTCGTGGTGCATTTTTCTCCTTTTTTTTCCTTTTTCTTCTCGCGCACACTTCTTAATTTTCATATGTGCCATTGTCGGTGACTGCTACTAATCTCTTCGCAAGCTATCCTTTTCTGCTGCTGATATTTCCCGTGCGCTTATATGCAGGATGTTACATGTACAGAAAGAACGAACGAAGAAGATACTCTATGGCTGACTGGGATAGCTTCCGTAAATTCATATCTGATCTACCTCTGCATTCCATCTTTAAGAAGGAGGTGTCCTTTATAGTATCAGACCTGACCGAATGGTTAATTGTAGGCATAGACCGATTCATACCATCCAGAAAAATTCCAACAAAAACCTAACAGCCAGCCAATGTTCTCTCCAGAATGTGCTGATGCCATCGCACACAGAAATCACTTTTTCCATAGCTACCTACGTAATAGATGTATTGAGACAAAAGCTACTTTCAGGACTGCCAGCAACCACTGTAAAAGAGTAATAAAAAATGCAAGAGAGCTATATGATAAGTCTGTTAAATCGAAAGTAGCTGAGCAGCGGCTTGGTTCCAACCAGTTTTAGCAAATAACAAACAGAAACGTGCGTTCTATCCCAACCATCATCAATGGACCTGAGGTCATCTCGTCAGCATCAGACAAGGCCAAACTATTTGCCAAGAACTTTGCAGCTAATTTACCCTATGCGACAAAGGCCATCAAGTCTCCATATGTCTTCCTATAACAGACAACACGCTATGCAATATACAAATATCTGTACGTGAGGTCGCCAAGCTAATCAAGAACCTTGATTCCAGTAAAGCAACTGGCCCTAACGGCATTCCAGTTATAGTGCTGAAAAAGCTCCAACCAGAACTTGCCCCCATACTTACAAAACTGTTTAAGCGTTGTCCTAAGGAGAAGTGCTTTCCAACACCCTGGAAAACATCATCAGTATGCCCTGTATTTAAGAATTCAGGTGGAAAGTCATCTCCCTCTCAGTACATACCAATAAGTCTCCTGTGCGTCATAAGTAAGTTGTTGGAATCCATATTAAATAAAGAAGTAGTCAACCATCCCAGCAGAAACAACCTGCTTAGAGACATTGCAATATGGTTTCCGCTCCGCAAGATCTACAGCAGATGTGCTAACGGTTATATCTCAAAAGGATTAGAAAATTTCTTGACAAAGGCTTTCTTTCCAGGGCAATTACTCTTGACATATCAAAGGCCTTCGATAATGTATGACATAAGGACCTAATTCGCAAGATTTCCAACTACGGTATCACTGGAAATGTTTCCTCAATCATTAAATCATTTCTCTCTGATAGGCTCATAAGAGCAGTTGATGGGCAAAAAATCAGAGGCCCACCGTACAATGCTGGAATACCTCAGGGGTTCATCCTGGGCCCAACTCTTTTCCTGCATCAATGGTCTCCCAAAACACATACTTAAATCATTCGTTGTCATCTATGCTGATGAAATGACCATCTATGGCAACACATCAAAGGCCGTAAATGACAAAGTTATCTCTAATTCTCTTTCCTCTGATCTTGAGCGCGTGGTACAGTGGGGGAAGACGTGGCTGGTTACTTGTAATGCATCCAACACTAAGCTTCTATCTTTACATCATCAACGCTCTGATTCCTATCTGGCATCAATTGAAATGGATGGCTCTGGTCTTGGGGAGGCTCCATGTTTTGATAAGCTTCTGGGTTTGACCTTTACTCCTGATCTGAAATGGAACACGTACATCAGGTATGTTGCTAAGGACGCTGGGAAAATGGTGGGATCCTTCTACCGCTCCAGAAGATATCTCACTACTGTTGCAATTGTCTATCTGTATAAAAGTACGTCCAAGGATGGAGTACTGCTGCCACATCTGGGCAGGAGCTGCTAAAATAGCCTATCCTTCCTTGACAGAATACAAAATAGACTTCGTGGCTTAGTGGGGGATTCCCCTTTTCTCTATCCTGCAGCCTCTCACCCACAGAACAGGCGTTGCGGGCCTGTTTTTGTTTTATCGTTATTTCCATGGCAAGTGCTCGTCTGAGCTCCAATCTCTCGTCCTCCCGCGCCAGTCTTTCACAAGAAACACCCGTCTAGCTTAAACTACTGTCAATAATTTTCCCCACTCTTTATATGTGCCTAAATCTAAACGTAGATTCCATAAGCAGAGCTTCTTTCTCAGAAGTGCACGACTGTGGAACTCTCTTCCGTTTGCCTGTTTCCCGCCTGACTACAGCCTGGATGTCTTCAAGTCCAACATAAACAAATTCCTGACAAACCGCTCTCTTAAGTAAGACACTCTATCAAATCTCCAATACTAAGTATTACTACAATACAATACTATCTCATTGATTACTGTACACGCACTAACCCTTATTCCTGGGTCTTGATAAGTGGCGACCTCCATGTAAAAAAAAGAAGAAGAATGAGGAGAATCTTGTTCAGATAAGTCGGCGATATCCGGGGAATACTAATATGCAACAATACAGCTGGTTAGGATTGATTTCTGTTATACTTAAGTAATAATGAGCTTCCCTAAATTTTCATTCTTTCACTGAATATTTGGTTGTAGCTCTCCTTCTTCAAAATTTTATGACCTTTCCCAGTCATTACACCAAGTCAGGAGAATAGGAAATAGGCCGTACTTTCCCTCGTATCCCTTAGTTCTGCTTTTTGCATCTCATATTCCCTGAGTGATGTTTCTGGCAGAGGAGCAGAATAGTTTTCTGCATGGGTATCTATCTATGAAACACTAATCGTTGGATTTTTTTTCACCTCGACGTTGACGTTCTTTATATCAAGTAATTTCATTCATTGTCTGCAACGACTGCCATAAAAATGTAACAGTTTTGGCCACACAACATGTGTTTATTGCAGATCATTATATTTCTGAAAATTACGCATATCATTATTATTATTAGTAGTAGTAGTAGTAGTAGTAGTAGTAGTAGTAATATGTAACGTAATCCCCCATTAAGGAGCGTTAGAACTACGCTGACGTAGCTTAGTATTCCTGGGTGACGCCAGATTACCCAAGGATTTAAAATAGAAAAGATAAATATAGATATTTTATTTCATGTCAAAATAGATATTGTTTGAAAACCAGAGAAATATATTTTTACAGCTAAAATGTTGACAACAGGAAATTTCACTTAGAACCTTGTCTGGCCTTGTCAGGGTCAGATGTCGGAGTTGATATTTGCCCTTGAAAATGGTGAGAGAATCTCAGGTGTAGAAACGGTGCCCACCCAGGGACCTGGGGCTTTCGATTTCGTGGATATTTCGTGGCGTAATCTTATTGGCTGGGGAGAATTTCCACCCCCATCCACTTACCTTACTATATATACGACTGTCGTGCGAAAATTAGCCAGAGAAGTGTGCAAAGTAGAGTTGAGTCGCAGAGAGTTTCAGATTAGAGTAGAGCAGAGACGTGACCCCTCCCCACCTCATCCATCCGTCGGTCGCTGTCTGTGAAGAGAGTTGAGACTTTGAAAAGAACTTACAAAATCTGAATGAGAATTGTAAAAACATGTTGTACATAATTTTATGAGAATTAAGCTTTTGTAGATAGACTACAATCGTTTGTCTTTCTTCCTGCCTGCCGCTTCGATATTCGCTTTCAGCATGCCAGATTTTATGTAACAGCCTCCGAGGAGTCTAGACGACACGTGCCGAGAATCCAGAGAAATATGAGTCCTAACCACCTCCACGAGCGAAGCGTTACAATTAATAGTAGTAGTAGTAGTAGTAGTAGTAGTAGTAATAGTAGTAGTATATTCTGCTTAAATGTATCGCAATGGTAGTAGTAGCACTCGTAGTAAGATTAGCAAAATTAGCAAAATTAGCAAAATATGTGGTAAGAGGCCCCTTTGACACTTGAACAGGTACTACACTACTTGCACAAACAATGAAGTTCTCTTTTGTAAAATTATCTTCTAACAACAGGACAAAATGTATACTACACAATCTATCCGCCCAAAAAGGTGGAGATAATTCCAGGGATGATAGCATTCTGACGGGCAAACATATACTGCAATATTCCCCATGTTAAGATGTAATGCTTATAAAAAAAAGGATCCTACACTCTCAATTTGAACATTAATAGGTTGTAATAGAATCGTATCCGCTTTCGGGAGATAGCAAATCATTAGAAAAAAGTATCACTTACATAAGTTGATTTTCTTACTATGAACGACAGTAATTCGACACAGATTTTCCAGTACCTTCGCTTCAATTCAAATCTCATTATAATCCACTGCTCTCGTGTAATATAATCGGACATTATTCGACACGGACTCATAAAAATATAATTCACTAGCTGTTGGCCCGAGGTTGCCCGGTCGTACAATATGTTTAAACATGATATTTGAATTTATGCAAATTGCGTATTTATTATTAGTTATATTATTATAGGCCCAATTGATTGATTATTATATATTACGAGGAATAATAATCCGGTGGACAAATTTGTAAAAGAACTTAAAAAAAGAACAATGCTAATGTTGTTCATCGAATTCCGTCTGTGTTTGTTTACATTATGACGCCAGCATATATTTGGGCTTGACGATGAATCTCTGAAAAAGTTACTTCTGATTAATGTTTAGTTTTAAAATACACACACTCACATACACACACATACACACACATACACACACATAAATATATATATATATGTGGGTGGGTGTGTACACATATGTGTTCTTGTGTGTCTGTGTCTCAACATCTTTTAAAAAATACACACATGTATATATACATATATATATATATATACACGCATGTAATGACATGACCCGTTAGCCTCTGATCATAGCGTAGTATATGTGTTAACTATAGCAAGCAGGGTCAAGGGTCAAAACATTATTATTATCATTATTATTATTATTATTATTATTATTATTTTCATTATTATCATTATTATTAATTTATTCGAGCGACGGCTGGTCGCTGAATCAATTATTATGATTAAACAAATAAACAATTAAATTGGGAAGAAGGATTGACATAATATAATAAATCCCAAAATGATTGTGAAAATAGAAAATAGATGTAAGCATTAATTTTGGGTTTGCATGAACAAATAACTAGATTGGTGTTCCATCAGGTTGGTCTGAGATACGTAATGATGTGACGTAAAGAAACACGTGATGCATGTAGACTTGGGGAGATGTTAGACGGTCGTTAGCTGGACATCGGAGAGAATGGACGTGGGAAGCAGCGTCACTTCGGACAGCCAAGATGTAAAGAACGAGTAATCTCTAAAAATGTCGGCCAGACTATGAGAATAAATGTTCATAAATAATTCAGGTATATGTTGTGTTATTTACATCTGTTAAAAAAGAAATGTTGTCTGCAACTGTTTCGATACGTCCACGTCAATCGTTTCCTGTTAGAAGTGTTGCATAAATGTTAAAATATATACACTAGGCGATCAACTAAATAATACGACGTATATGCATACACGAATTTACACATACACGAATATACAGATAAAATATAAAACCCAACTATTCAACGTGTACGTTGTTGTGGAATGTATTCACGTGCAACATATGACACGTTTTATAATATGTATCTTCGACCAGACTATATAACACGCATATTATATAAATATATATATACATATACACACACACACACATACACACACACACACACACATATATATATATATATGTGTGTGTGTGTATGCGTGTGTATAGAATCTAGATAGATGTAATTATGAACGAATGGATGGGTGTTGCGTGCTGAGTATATTTTGGCAAAGGAATCATTTTTATGTTGTCACATGGTTCTGCTCCCCTCACGATTAGGTTTTTGGCAATGAAGTGGTTTTGTTCTCTCGATATATTTTCACACGAATAGGGCACCGGCCTCTCCTTCCACACCGGACTCTCATTGCCTTGCGTCTCTAATGAACCAGTAATAAGCCCCCCTGGTTTCATTTGTGTCTGCCAGCCACCCGGGTCTTCCATCTTCGTAATTAGTATGAACCGTCTCCGTTAATCGATGTGCTTTGCCTTCGCCTATCAGACTGTGCTCGGTCCGTTGTTTGTACTAATGTTATTGGCCACAACGGACGATTGTTCAGTAACCAATTGAGATGATCTTGCACTGTTAACTTTCTCCTTCACCAGCTCCCCTGCTTCTCTTTCATCTTCTTCATCTGTTTTTGTTTATTTCACTATGAATTCTTCTTCAACAACAATTTAGTTATTATTTGTATTCTTTTCAATTTTTTTTTGTTTGCTATTCCATTATTATTACGAGTTTCTTTATATTTTCCTCGCTGTTAAATTATCTGTTTTCCTTTGTTTTGTTTCTTTTTACTTGGTCATTTATTAATATTATTATTATTATTATTATTATTATTATTATTATAATTATTATTATTATTATGATCATTATTATTATTATTATTATTATTATGATCATTATTATTATTATTATTATTATTATTATTATTATTATTATTATTATTATTATTATTCAATACCTGCGGAACCCGTGGAAATTCCACAGCGGACACATCCATATATAATATATTGATGTTGACAGTCTGTAGACGTTAGGCGTATATTGAGACATTCTGATATTATCGTAACTCTTTTGTTTAAACTGCAAAAGTATTTATCTAGGCTAGCAGAGGCGCCCGGCGTAGCCCGGCCGTAAAGTCCGCTTAAATATGATATGTTGATTCTTGCAGATTTTGTATACATTATTATAGAATTAATGTCCTAAAATCGCGATTTCCGAAATTAAATATATATATATATATAAATACACACACACATATATATATATATATATATATATATATCGGATGAGTTAAGGGCAAAATAGATTCACTGATTGATATAATAATTAAGTTGATTTTGCGCTGCGAAACAAGAATAGTATAAGTCAACTGCATTAAAGGAATAAATTATAAGATGGTCAACATCATTTTAGAATATAACTTTTTGTCATTTATTCTCTATATTACTCTGTAATTACATTAAGCTTCTTATGTAAGGATTGATATATAATAAGATAATATATTTCTACAGAAATATATACATATATATATATACATATATATATACATACATATATATATATATGCCGTGGGTGCATATATACACACACACACACACACACACACACACACACACACACACACACATATATATATATATATATATATATATATATATATATATATATATATATATATATGACTTGGGTGCACCAGCTTGAATTAAAATCGGAGTAAAACTTATGAAAAAAGTATATATCCTTCAGCTATTTTATTTTTTGAACCCCTTACGGCTAAAATCCAAATCGAATTTTTTTTCACGGGTCCAATTTCCCTATATATGAAGTTCAAGTCTGCAAACCAAAAATTCACGAGGGCGTTTGGTAGAGACCGTTTCTCATACAGACAAGGTCACGTAATATATATATATATATATATATATATATATATATATATATATATATATATATATATATATATATGATGAGTTTTTTTTATTTTGGGAAAAAAAATTCCAGCAGAGTGCTCAATTAAAAGGAAAATCCAAACTTTAAGAGCGTATTTATATTTATATATATAAAACTTGGCAGGCGTAACTCGAATAAATACACATTTTATCATTAACAACGTAATATTTTTAGTTACTGCATGCGTATGGATTTAGAAAAGATGGTTAGGAATTAGTTGGTGAGATTTGTAATATGCTTTCGATTATAACTAATGGCGCTCAAGTAATATATTTTTTACTTTTGAAATTTCTTTTACATATTGGATAAAATATAATAATCGATAAAGTATTTGCTCTATAATAAATAAGAAATTATCATGGATTAGAATAGAATATTTAACGTCCGTGCAATGGCGAGTTGCCTCCTGCTACAATCTATATATGTACACACACACACACACACACACTCAAACACCCACACATAAATATATATATAAATATACATGTGTGTGGATGTGTGGGTGTGTGTGTCTGTTTGTGTGCGTGTGTGCGTGTGTTTATATATATATATATATATATATATATATATATATGTATATATATGTGTGTGTGTCTGTGTGCGTGTATATATATAGATAGACGAATATTGGCTGAAGAGAGCTTGATAAGGATACCTTAAACGGGCCTTATTATCGGGCTTGAAACCGACGGTACCAATGATCTTTCTCAATTAACAACTTTCTGTACACAAAATTTATATATATATATATATATATATATATATATATATATATATATATATATATATGTATTGTTAACATATGTAAATATCAACTGGAAAAATGGAAAAATCATCTGAAGAAGTTGGTCGCGACAGAGTATTTTTATGGACACACAAATCGTAAAATTGCCTTCTCACTAACGAAACAGCTGTAATTAAAAAATCTAGGAGAAAATAAATAAAAGTTTTAAAAAAGAAAAAAGTAAGTTTTTGAATTTCACAAAGTTTTGCACTATATATATATATATATATATATACATATATATATATGTATATCTGTAGAAATATAATTTCTTATAATACATACCATGCCTTATATAAGAAGCTCAATGTAATTGCAGAGCAATATAGTTAATAAATGACAAAAGACTATATTCCAAAATTCATGATGTTGACCATCTTATGTATTCCCATTAATTCAATTGACATTTACAATTCTTGACAGTATCAATCAAAATACATGCATATACATATATATATATATATATATATATATATATATATATTTATATATATATATATATATATATATGAGTATGTTTATTGATAGCAGGTACATGAAACTCAAGTCATGTTCGAAGTATCTCCTCCAGTTGCAATGCAATGCTTGTACCGTTCTAACAACTTCTCGAAGAATCATTGGAATTCCTCTAGTGTACGCGAGTCAATGACCTTCGTCATGGCCTCTTTCATCTCATCAAATGTCTCATATCGACAGCCTAAAGAGTGTTCCTCGAACTTAAAGAATAGCTAAGAGTCACAAGGAGGAAGGTCTGCGCTATAGAAAGAGTAATTAACTGTCTTGATGTCCATCTTCCTTATAGCAACATCTGTCTTTCTGATAATCTCTGAGCACTTTTGTGACAAACTTCACGCAAATCCGTCGCATCGTAAGTTCCTCGCAAATAATTGTGTGTATAGTTCCCACACTGGAATCAAACTGTGAACTGTAGACACACTACAGTACTTTATTTCCCAAATCAACTTTGACAATCTTACCTCTCGTACAACTGTTATCATCACTCACAGATATACTGCCTTCCTGGGATCTTTTATGCCACTAAAAACTGATACATCTATATACATCTATTTCTATCTATCTCTCATTCTGTATATATATATATATATATATATATATATATATATATATATATATATATATATATAACTTACCTTGACAGTGTGTGTGCGATACGTGTCTTTCAAATTCATTTACTTTGGACCTGAAACACACTTTTGATTTGGTTTTTAGCCTGAAAAAAATAAAATGCTGATAGAGGTTTAAATTGAAAACAAAACAGTCGCCCTTGGCAGGGTCTGTCGAATAAAACATTACTCCTGTTGTTACTCTTGCGCATGCGCTTAGTTTCATAGCTCAAAATCGCTTAATTATATACTTTTCCTATTCACCCGTCGCTAGCTCAACTACGGTGGTGAGGTAAATAACATCTAAGGTTGAATAAATGTTCTGCTTTCGATATATTTTTTAGAACTTTGGCAATGATTACTAAATATTGGATAATAATAATGAATAGAGAATTGGCTCTATTGTAAGAAATAAGAAATCTTCATGAATTAGCATATATTTATGTGTATGTTCTGACCATATAACGTTGGGTGGCCTGCTAATATATATATATATATATATATATATATATATATATATATATATATATATATATTTACAAGAACCCAAGTTTGCCCAGTTGGGCAAACTTCACTCCTCGTACCGGAACAATATCCAGTAAATAAAACGTTGTTTAGTAAATCGTTATTTCTTTGCATTTTTTTTTTTTTAATTTCCATACCCCAAACATCGATATAAATATCACCAAAAACATCCGCTGGGGCATAATCTTCATTTCAGTACCTTATTTGTCTGGGTGGGTTGCCGGTAAGCTGAGATAAACCGCGTCTCTCTCTCTCTCTCTCTCTCTCTCTCTCTCTCTCACACACACACACACAGTAAATCGAATTTACTAAGGGCGATAATAACTATATATATATATATATATAGAGAGAGAGAGAGTGAGAGAGAGAGTGTGTGAGTGAGTGAGAGAGAGAGAGAGGAGGGAGGGAAAGTGAAAAAAGAGGAAGAATAACGACGATGAAATTGCTTAGAAAGTTGAGATAAAAAGGAAGTTTCGTTAGGGTTACGATATAGCGATCCTTTTCCTAGTATTTCATGATAAACTCAGGAATTTTTGTCAAAAGGTGTTTATACTTCATCTTTTTATTTTGTTCGTGGTGTTTTATTATTCAATTTTCACCCCAAACAATTCACAATCCCACTTTGAAGTAGGAGGCTACTATCAGGGACATAAGTTGCAGGAATATTATGAACGGAGGTGAGTAGCAAGATGTATGTTCACATTACATTTTAACTTCTGAAAGTCAGTACAGTTCGGAAAGCAGAATCCCAGAAGGGATTTCCAAAGTCTAGCAGTTCTGGGGAAGAAACTAATGACCTTCTTACATCTAGGGATCTCTACTGTGAAGGGGTGGGATTTAGCTGCTCGTCGTGTATGTCGGGGGTATTCATACCGAGAGTGTACAAGTGATTGTAGTTTGTCCGAGCATTCATCATTAAAGTACATAAGAAAAGGCAGAGGGATGCAACGTTTCGTCGATGAGACAGAGGCTGAAGCTTAGATGAAAGTTGGGGACCTATCAGGTTAGCGACTCTCTTTTGAACTCTGTCTCGCAGTTAGAGACAAGTAGCAGATATTCCAGCTCATATGTGACAACAGTGCTCCATACGTGTGCGAATGGTGGCCTTATAGAAGTACAGGATATTTTCAGGCGTAAGTTGTTTTCTAGCACGATAGAGACAGCACCTTTACCTGTTCCGTGTGGCAATCTTTTGGTCAATGTAGAGACAACCTTATATACCAAATGGACATCACTATCCAGCTCCCATTTTCCACCTCTCGGGAGCTGGTCCCCTCTTTTTTCTTTGCACATATAAAAACGGCCATGTGCCTAATTTGCTCAGTAGGGAAGCAAATAAATACAGCTCGCATTCTTTGCAGCAGCCCTGGCAATGCTCTCAATGTATCTGTTCCAGTTCATGTTTCCTGTAAACGTTAGGCTGAGGAGTAGAAATGAAGTATATTCGGGTAATGTGTTCTTGGCCATTGCTATTAGTGGTAGAGAAGAGTCTTGTAGTTATTGAAGGAAACAAGCTTAGTCTTGGAAGCATTGAATGTGACCATCGATTTATGTCCCCATTCCACTACAGATTGGAGGTCATCCTCTCGTGTTTCTGCCATTTCCTTAGATATATCTCCATTTGTTATCCCCTTGTGCCTGTTATAGAGAGTGGTGTCATCAATAGTTTTATTCGGTTGTATGTTTTACGGTATAGTAAAGTTTTTTACATTTTTTTAATGCTTAATCGAATAATTTTTAAACAGAAAGAATAATTTGTGCTTCAAGTTCTTTATATTTCCAAACATTTGTTCAGAGATGTGTATTAGTTGTTGTGTATTAGTTGTTGTGTATTAGTTGTTGTGTATTAGTTATTGTGTATTAGTTGTTGTGTATTAGTTATTGTGTATGGGTTGTTGTGTATGAGTTGTTGTGTATTAGTTATTGTTTATGAGTTGTTGTGTATTAGTTATTGTGTATTAGTTGTTGTGTATTAGTTGTTGTATATTAGTTATTGTGCTTTAGTTAGTGTGTATTAGTTGTTGTGTATTAGTTGTTGTGTATTAGTTGTTGTGTATGAGTTGTTGTGTATTAGTTGTTGTGTATTAGTTGTTGTGTATAAGTTGTTGTGTATTAGTTATTGTGTATGAGTTGTTGTGTATTAGTTGTTGTGTATGAGTTGTTGTGTATTAGTTGTTGTGTATTAGTTGTTGTGTATAAGTTGTTGTGTATTAGTTGTTGTGTATGAATTGCTGTGTATTAGTGGTTGTGTATGAGTTGTTGTGTATGAGTTGTTGTGTATGAGATGTTGTGCATGAGTTGTTGTGTATGAGTTGTTGTGTATCAGGTGTTGTGCATGAGTTGTTGTGTATGAGTTGTTGTGTATTAGTTGTTGTGTATGAAGTGTTGTGTATGATGTGTTGTGTATGAAGTGTTGTGTATGATGTGTTGTGTATTAGTTGTTGTGCATTAGTTGTTGTGTATGAGTTGTTGTGTATAAGGTGTTGTGTATTAGTTGTTGTGTATTAGCTGTTGTGTATTACTTGTTGTGTATGAGGTGTTGTGTATGAGGTGTTGTGTATTAGTTGTTGTGTATTAGTTGTTTTGTATGATGTGTTGTGTATGAGTTGTTGTGTATTAGTTGTTGTGTATGAGTTGTGTGTGAGGTTTTTTTTAGAGGAAAATTGTTGCTTTTGCAAAATGAACGGGAAGAAGACAAAAACATCAAAGTTTAGCGCCTTTAAGTCAAGAAGTATTTTTACACATACTGATTTGCTAACAGCAGATAAACGAATAATAACGCATAGAAATCATGTAAAACGTTAAAACCAAATAAAGTGCCATAACATAACATAAATCAGAATATAAAAAATGGTGTTTCAATAACTAACTCGCAAAAAGCCAAGCATAAACACATTTTAAATGCGAATAATTGAATTCGAAAAGAGAGAAAACAACAAAAAAACTTTAGCGAATCACTCAAGGGAGATAACTGCTTAAAACTTTAAGCGTAACATTGATAGTGGCATCCGTGAATAAGGCCGATAAAACAAATAACGCGCAGAAATAATCTGAAATGAATTATTCAGTAAATCTATTATTGCCTCTTTGTTATTTCACAGTCTCCCCCCTCACAGAACCCTGAGACATGACCAGATCGATGGCGCCGACTATGTGTTCATTCAGATCGTCCGGAAGTAAACGCTTTCCAACCTCCCCGCTCTGTTAAAAAAGAACAGAGAGCCGCAATGTTTCCGGGTGTTGGGGAGAAGATGCTTAAGCAGAGGAGAGTTGGCCTTAAAGCGAGATTAAATATACATTTGTTCCGCATCTACGATCATTCCGGAGTTATTCGCTTTTTTCTGCGAGAAACAGAGGAAGGGCGGATACGAGGTGGTTAGCGTGGTGGGAAGTTCAAAACATGATTGACCGTCCGGAAAAAGAATATAGCCCCTTTTTTCAATTCGATGGTGCATGGGAGATAGGTTATAGTAGGGGAGAGGATGGAGAAGGAATAACGTCGTTAACTTCTTACTAATGCTTCCGCCCCCCCCCCAAACAAAACAATGATTAGAAGTAAAAATGTAATAAAAAGCCACAGAAAGATATCATTATTAGATCGAATGATGCGACTACAACCGTTTTAAAAATCATTATTTCTCTAGCTTCGACAGCACAACCAATAAATATTGACGAGCAAATAAAGAGTGGCAGAGAAAGACCAGTTTATTTTCATAACAAGATCACAGGCAAATATATCGCATTTTTTATCGTCCTACTTACCGCCCCCCCCCCGATTATAGTTTTATCTAGGGAAGGGGGTCAACTATTTAAGCGGGAAAGCGTCTTAAGTCCGTATTACACGCAGTACGTCAATTGGGTAACACCCACCCTCACAAAAAGTAGATATAAATGTATAGATAAAAAGTTTACACTAGTTGAAGGCGACCCGAAGGCTCCCTTGTCATTATCTACAACACAGAGATGTAGGAAAGGTCCCCACGTTTTTTCCTCTACATACGCTTGATTTACAGCTTATGAAGGCTAATGTTTGTATTGACTAATGATTATTTTTATGGTAATTGCTCCAGACAAGAGATGAAGCCACTTGATGTCAGAAGCCAAAGAAAATTATACTTCAAGATTAAATGTTGACTAAGTGTTAGATGGATAGATTAAAACCTAGAACGCAGCAATGGACCTCCCGTTGTCGGAAGCATTGCATGTGGAATGTGAGGACTGAAGAACACAATTAGGGAAACAACGGTTAAGGGGCTTTCAAAATAAAAGGCAAAGTCCACTTTCCACTGCCCTTTATATCAAGGTTAATACTTTCGTATAGTGCTACTAAGATGTAAAGGCCTTCTGTAAATAGAGGACAGAGAAATTATGTAACATGAGTTATTGGTCTCCGGGGCAATATATCAGTGTAGTATCTGCTCTGATGGTGCGCTTCACCTTTTCTGTCTTCGGTCACTGGAGGAGAAGTCCTTCATGACTGAGAATTTTGTTTTGGTCCTATCCAGAGTGCTTCATTTTGGGAAGCTAGATTTTCCCCACATTAAAAACTGATCTTGTGTCTAACTCTGCCCTCGTAGAGAGGTAAGTAACTAGGTACATGGGTCTTGTTAATATTGCATTGAAATTTCTACACGTTTGTAGAATTAGAACATGGCGCAGTATCGGAAATCCAACGACCACCAAATCGAGAGAAAAGCTGTTTTTTTTTAATGGAAATCGCTCCACTTTATATAAAAACTAAAAATACTACTCAAATCCAAAACAAACAAACAATATGTTTTGTTGTTGTTGTTGTTGTTGTTGTTGTTGTTGTTTTTAACCCACTTGGACATAATTACGTACTATTTGGAACAATGTTTAGGAAAGATTAAAAAGGTGTTCGTTTACGTTACATTTAAAACTTCTGTGTATAAAAACAGTCAACGAGTTCATCGGAGCACATTCTATTAAAATACTCGTACAACAGGCAAAGAAAAGCAATATTGCAGCGATGGGACAGGGGTTGGAGCTTAGTTTACAGAGTGGGACCTATTAGATCGAGACTTTTTTTCGGATCCTATCTAAAGGGATAGAGGTAGATGTGGGAAGAATACTATATGCATGGTCGAATGGTGACCTTATAGAGGTACAGGATCTCTCAGGTTTGCGTTTGAATTATAAAAAAATCAGTAACCCATCCTTTTTAACGAACATCGATTGTGGGATAAAAGAACATAATGGCAAAATAAAGGAAGGATGACTTCAGGAAGTTTAACGATTAAAACATTTTAATAATTCTGTTTTATAACATTTCTATGGCCAAATTAGAATGCCGCTGTTGAATTCTTGCAAAATTTCAAACAATCAGCCACCAGACGCTTCGCTTTCTCATAAAATTTGATTTTCTTAATAAACTAAATAAAAATTATCTAATGTATGTGCTTTTTGGAATTACATCTTCGCTCCATGACGAGTATATACCGAAGCTGGAGATCGTTTGAAGTAGGCCTTTATGCCATACCTCATCAAAAACCTTTGATATGTCAAGAGCAATTTCCATAGACAAGATACCTCCGTCGTTAGAGATTCACTAAGCTTTGTAGATATAACTGTAAGCACATCTTGTAGAACGGAAGCCATATTGTATGTTACTAAGAAGGTTATTTTTGCTGAGGCAGCTGACTACTGCTCTATTTAATACAGATTCCAACATGACGCACAAGAGACTTACTGGTTCGTACTGAGAGGGAGATGACCGATCACCTGAATTCTTACTGATGACAATTTTAGGGCGTTGGGAAGCATTTCTCCTTAAGACAACTCTTAAACAGTTTTTTTTTTAAGTATGGGATCTAGTTCTGGTTGAAGCTTTTTCAGCACTATAATTGGAATGCCGTCAGGCCAGTTGCTTTACTAGAAGCAAGGTTTTCGATTAGCTTGGAAACATCACTCACAAACATTTGTATATCGCATACCGTGTTCTCTGATACAGAGGGAATACGGGGGATTTGTGAACTTGGTCGCATAGTGTAGAATTAAGCTGCGCAGTTATTTGCAAAGAGTTTGGTTTTGTTTGATGCTGACCAAATTATCTCAGGTCCATTGATTATTAGGATAGAGCACACGCTTCTCTTCGGGTCTTGTTTTCTATTTGCCAAAACTGGTGAGCCGCTGCTTAGCTACTTTGGACTTAACTGACTTAGCATACAACTCTCTTGCGTTCTTTATTACTCTCTGTCAGTGGTTGCTGGCAGTCCTGAAAGCGGCTTTCGTCTCAGTACATCTATAATGTTTGAAGCAATGGAAAAAGCGATTTCTCTGCGCAATAGCAGCAGCACATTCCGGAGTGAATCAAGGCTGGTTGTTAAGTTTTTGCTGGAATTTTTTCGAGTGTATGTCTATACCTACAATTAACCATTCCGTCAGGTCTTACACTATAGAGGACACATCCTGTTTAAAGATGAAACGAAGACGTAGATCTGATTTAAATGCACTGAAGCTATCCCAGTCAGCTATTGAGTATCGAGATACCCTACGATATATATATACAAAGTGACCAAAAAACGGGCTCCGTGTATACGACAAAGAATACACTGTGTTAAATTTTAATACAAGACTAGCTGGTTTAAGAAAACCCAGGACAGTTTCATGCGTCAGTTCGAATGTGAAAAGGCTCCATCCAAAAGCAGAATTAAGAACTGGGTGGACCACTTAGAGAAGTATGGGGCCGTGGCCTCAACGCTGCCAGAGAAAACCGTCCAAGCCACTCGGGACGTCCCAAGAAGTGAACAGCCGAGCTGGTCGAACGAGTGAGAGAGTCTCTTCAGCAGAGTTCGAAACTCTCTGTGTGTAAGCGAAGTCAATCCCTTGGTATGTCCCATGAGACTTACAGGAGTGCTGGTGAAGGATATCAGGGCTTACCCGTACAGAATAAAGACGCTGAAGACCCTTACAGCCTCAGACAAGAAACAGAGGAGGGCTATCGCAGTCAAGATGCTTGAGAAGATCGAAGAGACACCAAGTTTCCTTAATTTCCTTGGAACCTCAGATGAAGCCCACTTCCATCTTGATGGAAAGGCGAACTCCAAGATAAATGTCTTCTGGGGGTCCTCCAGACACAATGAAGTAACCACTAAGTCCCTGCACACTCCTAGGTGCACGGTGTATGCTGCAATCTCGGCCAGAGGCATCATCAGACCAATCTTCATCGAAGAATCTGGCGCAGCAGTGACAGTCACCAAGGAGCGGTATGTGGAAGTCCTCAAAACCTTAAAAAGTGAGCTCCAGACCATCTACCCGTCACTCATGAGAAAGTTCTGGTTCCAACAGGACGGAGCAAACCTCTCCCGAGATTGGATGAAAGAGAACTTCGGAGGGAAGTGATCAGTCTGAAGACTGATTTTGAGTAGGCACGCCATAGCTCGGACCTAAGCCCCCCCCCCCGATTTTTTTTCTTTGGGACTATTTTAAGGACAGAGTCTACGTAGGGAAACCCAGAACTATCACGAAACTCAAGGAAGTGATCAGGGGGTAGACGAGAGCCATTACCAATTCGGTCTGTAAGAACTTCATGGACAACTTTGTGCTGCGCCTCAAGAAATGCTCGGAGCTAAATGGGGCCCATCTAGAACATATGCTGTAAAACGGAGAAAAAAAGGCCAAAGACCCTAGTTTATTGATGTGATTTTTTGAATATAATAAACTAGTTATGACCAAATTTTCATTTCATTCGGACAAAACACTCAGAAACGGGGCCTAATCAGATTTATGGCCCGTTTTTTTTTTGTTGGGGGGGGGTTATGCTATATATCTATATATATATATATATATATATATATATATATATATATATAATTTATACAGTTGCGATGTATGTGCATCTTTGCATACGTATGTATATATCACATGTATACACATATAAAAAATAATAAAATGTATGTACATATATTAATATTTATATCCACAGTACACACACTATTTGAGTAGGACAATGTAGTATGATAGTAATATACTTATATCGCTAACAAGAAAACAAACAAGTAACCATTAATAGTCGATAGACATCTCTATTATAGATTTGGAAATTTATTTTTATATATAACCAACAATATACAGTTTTGACACACTAGTTCGAATTCAGTCACTGAGGTTAAGTGATGTTGAGTCTTGTCCGTACTAAAATGCGTGATTGTTTGGGAATTCCATATGTTCTCCCCTTATCTAGATATTGCTTCCAGTAGTCCTATACTCGAATCAAAAAGTGTCGATTCAGGAGAAGCGTGGTGGGATTGCTCAATCTCGGCTTTACATGTACAGGAACAGCTGTCTTTACAGTAATAATCCGTTACCTATGAAGGCAGGACAGAGGTGATTATAAGCAACAGTTATAAAAATATATGTTCTAATAAGAATATTCGTGAGTAGACATTTTGGTAAGATGAGATGGTTAAACTAGAATAAAGAATTAAATGGGTTCTTCGAGTTTATGTTCTCGATTTTATGATTTATGTTAACAGTACAAACGAACTGTACTCTCCATGTCTCGTCTTTTCTTCACGTTTTCATTCAACGATCATCACAAAGTGGAACGATGCTTGTTTGATACGTAAAGGTCTCCTTTAAAAGAATCCATTCAGGCGCAAAGATATGCCATATCTCATGCCATGCTCCTCCGATCAAAACCGAACTTTTAATCTTTAATTTAAACCGTAATTATAAGATCCACTCCCGCTAACCCCCAGGTCAGAATATCATTCTATAAGATTATTAATCGGCAAAATTTAGCACCGCAAAGTGTTATCCACCTTCTTGGAGTAATTTTGATTTTTAATCAGTTTGTACTTTGCATTGGCAATAAGAGCAATCGTCACAACTTTGATCTTGGCTGTGCATATTTTAATGGAAACCGACTTCCTTTATTAAAAAAAAAATCTTAAAGAATTATGCGAATTTTCAAATTCCAACGTTCCTCTCTGATTTAATGAACATTCGAAACGAATGCGTTTATTTTCTTTTAAAGTAACAATTTCTTAAAGTCAAGTAATACATTATTCAAAATTTCACAAAATATGAAAATTAGATTTAAATTTAAAATTGTAAATATTTACCTTATTACCATAATATTCTAAATATGTTTGAAACGCTAAATTTTACATTTTCGTGCTGACAAAAGTCGTATTTAATCTTGACGTTTAAGAAGCGGCATACCGCCAGAGTATTAGGGTATTTTCCATCTTGTTTTTGGAGACGAACTGCTTCAAAAACTGACAAGAAAAACATCGATGTCTACGGCTTGCCTGATGATATTGTGGACAGTGCTAAATCAACGGAATTAGTCTCACGTTCCTTATGCTTCGAAGAATTATTTTAATTTCGAACTATATATATTTGTTTGCTTTGGAAACATAGCTTTATAAATAAAAGCAATCGTTGACTGGCAGAAGTCTGAAGCACACGGCATCAATTCCGATGTGTCTTGGAGATTATATTGGTCCAAACTATATTCCTAATCTTATCAGTGACTTCTCAAACCACATTCTAAATCCATTCGTTGATATTTATGCAATGACACAATTGTCTATGACAACACTTATAAAGGTATAAATGACCACAGTCTTTCAGTTGCCCTCTCTCTCTCTCTCTCTCTCTATATATATATATATATATATATATATATATATATATATATATATATATCTTCGAAACTGTAACTGGTAATGCTTTGAGGGGAAAAGGTTGCTGCTTACTTTAAATACATCTAAAAAAAAGATTTTCTCTTTTCAACACGAATGCTTTTATACCAACTTTACCCCAACTGTATTAGGTAGTTTCTTTCTTAAATAAGACTGCTTTTCGATAAGTCTCTAGGATTGATATTCAATTTAGATCTTAAATGAGAATATGTACATCAAATCTACTTCTACTTCACGTTATAATGGTTGGATCGCTCTCCCCTGGCATAAAATGACTCATATTTGAGGTAATCATTGCCATCATTAAAGAAAAAACATCATTAAATAAAATACTGTTGTCACATCCAGGAGGATTCGAATCACAGCCCATATTCATGGCTTCGCAAAGCACAACATCTCCTTAGAGATCCTGTAGGTGCGTGACCCCACATTTCCCCATCGACAGACCGCCGAACCCAGACGTCGTTTCTACCATGGATGTTTCTTTCATCTTCTCTTCTTATGGACGTATCGTCATTTTCTCACTGGCGACTGTCGATGAGAACAAGTATAAAACCAAAACAACAGAGTTATGTGAGGCACATAAGTCAAACATGGCTGAGTATATCCTTCATCAAAATCGCAATGAAAATGCAAATATCTACATGGACTTTACAGCAGAAATCTATAATGAAGCATTAGTATTGATTGAATATTTGTGGTTAGAAATCTCAAATAAAGTTCTCACTCAATTGGTATTTACATCATCAACTGGTTCCGCTGTTACTTCGTTTGATGTAGAATTGCATCGTGTACAGAAATACAACATAGGTGATCTTTTGTAGTGTGTGCAACCAAGCATGTATAAACTAACACTTAAGCGAAGAGATATTTACAAGCAAATAATGCAGACTATTAATAACGGGGTTGGAGTGAACTTTTTATTACATGCATAGGGAGCAACTGGTAAAACCTTCGTAATTAAATTGATTTTCACGATTTTTTCCTCTAATAGTATAATGACAATTTTTTACTCTAATAGTAAAATGACAGTTTTTATTCTAAAAGTATAATGACAATTTTTATTCTAATTGTATAATGACAATTTTTACTCTAATTGTATAATGACAATTTTTATTCTAATAGTATAATGACAATTCTTACTCTAACAGCATAATCACAATTTTTTACTCAAATAGTATAATGACAATTCTTAATCTAATAATATAATGACAATTTTTACTCAAATAGTATAATGACAATTCTTAATCTAATAGTATAATAGCAATTTTTATTCTACTACTATAATGACAATTTTTACTCTGATAGTATAATGACATTTTTTACTCTAATAATATAATGACACTTTTTACTCTGATAGTATAATGAAAAATTTTACTCTGTTAGTATAATGACAATTTTAACTCTGATAGTATATTGACAATTTTTACTCTAATAGTATAATGAGAATTTTACTCTGATAGTATTATAACAGTTTTTACTGTAATAGTATAATGACACTTTTTACTCTAAAAGTATAATAACAATTTTTACTGTAATAGTATGATGACACTTTTTACTCTGATAGTATAATGAAAATGTTTACTCTGATAGTATAATAACAATTGTTTACTCTAATTGTATAATGAAACTTTTTACTCTGATATTATAATGACAATTTTACTCCAATAGTATAATGACAATCTTTACTCTGATAGTATAATAACAATTGTTTACTCTAATAGTATAATGACAACATTTATTCTAATAGTAAAATGACAATTTTTACTCTAAAAGTATAATAACAATTTTGTACCAAAGAGAATAATGACGATTTTTATTCTAATAGTATATTGACAATTTTTACTCTAATAGTATAATGACAATTTTTATTCTAATAGTTTAATGAGAATTTATTCTCTAAAAGTATAATGACAATTTTTAACTCTAACAGTATAATAATAATTGTTACTCTAATAGTATAATGACAATTTTACTCTAATATTATAATAACTATTGTTTACTCTAGTAGTATAATGTCAATTTTTACACTAATAGTATAATAAAAATTGTTTAATCTAATAATATAATGACAATTTTTACTCTAATAGTATAGTAACAATTTTTACTCTAATAGTATAATGACAATTTTTACTCTAATAGTATAATGACAATTTTTATTCTAATAGTATAATAACAATTTTTACTCTAATAGTATAATGACAATTTTTACTCTAATATTATAATAACAATTTTTATTCTAATAGTTTAATGACAATTTTTACTCTGATAGTATAATGACAAGTTTTACTCTAATAGTATAATAACAATTTTTACTCTAATAGTATAATGACAAGTTTTACTCTAATAGTGTAATGTAAATTTTTACTCTAATAGTATAATGACAATTTTTATTCTAATAGTTTAATGACAATTTTTATTCTAATAGTATAATGACAATTTTTATTCTAATAGTATAATGACAATTTTTATTCTAATAGTATAATTACAATTTTTATTCTAATAGTATAATGACAATTTTACTCTAATAGTTTAATGACAATTTTTATTATAATTGTATAATGACAATTTTTATTCTAATAGTATAATGACAATTTTTACTCTAATAGTATAATGACAATTTTTTTTAAATAGTATAATAACAATTTTTACTGTAGTAGTATAATGACAATTTTTATTCGAATAGTTTAATGACAATTTTTATTCGAATAGTTTAATGACAATTTTTACTCTAATAGTATAATGACAATTTTTATTCTAATAGTATAATGACAATTTTACTCTAATAGTATAATGACAATTTTTACTCTAATATTATAATGACAATTTTTATTCTAATAGTTTAATGACAATTTTTACTCTAATAGTATAATGACAATTTTTATTCTAATAGTATAATGACAATTTTTACTCTAATATTATAATGACAATTTTTATTCTAATAGTTTAATGACAATTTTTACTCTAATAGTATAATGACAATTTTTACTCTAATAGTAAAATGACAATTTCTACTCTAAAAGAATAATGACAATTTTTATTCTAATAGTATAATGACAATTTTTATTCTAATTGTATAATGACAATTTTTTCTCTAATAGTATAATGACAATTTTTATTCTAATAGTATAATAACAATTTAACTCTAATAGTATAATGACAATTTTTACTCTAATATTATAATGACAATTTTTATTCTAATAGTTTAATGACAATTTTTACTCTAATAGTATAATGACAATTTTTATTCTAATAGTATAATGACAATTTTTACTCTAATATTATAATGACAATTTTTATTCTAATAGTTTAATGACAATTTTTACTCTAATAGTATAATGACAATTTTTACTCTAATAGTAAAATGACAATTTTTACTCTAAAAGTATAATGACAATTTTTATTCTAATAGTATAATGACAATTTTTATTCTAATTGTATAATGACAATTTTTACTCTAATTGTATAATGACAATTTTTACTCTAATTGTATAATGACAATTTTTATTCTAATTGTATAATGACAATTTTTACTCTAATAGTATAATGACAATTTTTACTCTAA
Source organism: Euprymna scolopes (assembly GCF_053919585.1). Classification (NCBI taxonomy): domain Eukaryota; kingdom Metazoa; phylum Mollusca; class Cephalopoda; order Sepiida; family Sepiolidae; genus Euprymna; species Euprymna scolopes. The sequence goes on from NC_136510.1 coordinate 112,367,382, forward strand.
TAGTATAATGACAATTTTTACTCTAATAGTATAATAACAATGTTTACTCTAATAATATAATGACAATTTTTACTCTAATTGTATAATGACAATTTTTACTCTAATAGTATTATGACAATTTTTACTCTAATAGTATAATGACAATTGTTTACTCTAATTGTATAATGACAATTTTTATTCTAATTGTATAATGACAATTTTTAGTCTAATTGTATAATGACAATTTTTACTCTAATAGTTTAATGACAATTTTTATTCTAAAAGTATAATGACAATTTTTACTCTAATAGTATAATGACAATTGTTTACTCTAATTGTATAATGACAATTTTTACTCTACAAGTATGACACTTTTTACTGTAAAAGTATAATGACAATTTTTACTCTTATAGTATAATGTCAATTTTAACTCTAAAAGCATTATGACAATTTTTACTCTAATAGTATAATGACAATTGTTTACTCTAATAGTATAATGACAATTTTTACTCAAATAGTATAATGACAATTTTTATTCTAATAGTAAAATAACAATTTTTACTCTAATAGTATAATAACAATGTTTACTCTAATAGTATAATGACAATACCATATATATAAATATATATATATATATATTTATGCAACCTTAATTCAAATATATCTGTTAGGTTTTGTGTTAAAATATAACAATCATGTTACTCTTTATGTAGATTCGTTTGAAAAATCAATTGTTGTTCTTTTTATGTTACGAAATATGGCACCAATGACGATGGCGCTTGCGTCTTCTGTAGTATGCATTTACTTTACTTTGGAGATAGCGTAAGGAAAACACACCAAACATAAATGGACGCATCGTGATAGGACAATTTTGATTATTGCCTGGTGTATTTGTGTTGCTTTATAGAAAATTTGCGAAGTATGAAGGGGTAATGTCTAACTTAGACATATGCACAGTATATACCATAATATTTTACTCTGAACACGTATTTTCAAGTCTTGAAATATGTATACTCTCTGTTGATTATTTGGATACATTTTCTAAACAACGCCATTTTATCCGCTACTGATACCCTATTTAAGAGTTTTATTTACCCTAATACCGAGTACGGCAGAGATTTTTTTTACACAGTGGTCACCACTTATCAAGGCCCGGAAGCCACTCAGGGATAAGGGTTATTGCAAGTACATTACGTTAGTGTAGAGATTGATGAAGTGTTTACTTAAGGGGGCGGTTCATTAGGAATTTGTTAACGTTGGACTTGAACACATCCAAGTTGTAGTCAGGTGGGAAGCAGGCAGACAGAACAGAGTTCCACACGCGTGCAGTTCTAAGAAAGATGTTTTGTTCATGAAATCTACGTTTTGATTTAGGCACAGATAAAGAGTGGGGGAAATTTTTCACAGTGGATTCGGCTAGACGGGTGTTTTTCGTGAAAGATTGGCGAGGGGGGACCAGAGATTGGATTTCAGCCGACCACCTGCCATGGAAATAACGATAAAACAAGGATAGGATCGCAACGTCTCTTCTGTGGGAGAGAGGTGGCGGGGTAGAGAAAAGGGCATCCCCCACTAAGCCACGAATTCTATATAGATATCTAGCAAATTTTGACATGCGATCTTCCCAGTCGCAATGTGCAGTTTCTGAGCAATCATTAATTTGTATGGATGGAAGTGCATATCAGTGTGTAGAATTTTTCTAGCCATTCGATCATATAATCCTAAAAGCAAAGGATGTTTGCAGGTTGAACGTGTAGGAGACTTAATCACAGAAAGTCTCACAGTCCGAATACTGTTTCGCATTCGAGCGCTTCGAAACCTTCCATGTTGCTTTCTTTTGCGTGCTGAATCTGTAGCTTTGAAATTTACAACCCATTGTTGCATTGGTTTTCTCTCTGGAACAGCATCATGTCGTCTTAACTTTTAATAAATTCGAAAAGCTCTCTCTCTCTCTCTCTCTCTCTCTCTCTCTCTCTCTCTCTCTCTCTCTCTCTCTCTCTCTGTTTCAGTTACTAATTCACCATTCTCGGAAAACTTTTCCGCAGTAAAAGCACAATGTGCGCTAGTCCAAACCATATTGCTTGATGAGAGTACCTGAAAAATATAAGATATTATTAGTTAAATGTAAACATCATTAGCACTTGCATAAGAGCATTATCAACATATAGTTGAAAGTTTAAAACGTGGGAGATATTTCTGCTGCATTCTGTATTTGAATCATGGCTAGACGTGTTTATACTGCGATTTTATTGGTGAAACTTAGTATCAACATCACTGGCAAACTTAATATTTGGTTCTCATAGTTCATCGCCTTGTAGCTAAGCTTTAAATAACCTGCCTAATATTTTCATTCTAATACTGGAATACGGCGCATAAAACATGTTTTTATTTTTTCATTCGGTTTCTAAAGTTATTTGGACTTGGTAAAATTTCGCGTTAAATTATATTTGTTGTATTCCCTGAAGAATCTGTAAATAAGAGAATAAAAATGCATCCAAACGCAACGGAAATGGGCCTTTCCACCATCCGCCTTAGATTCGAGGCTCGCAGGAAATGAGCATGAGCGTTAGGTGAAATAGAAAAAAACGCAAACTTCCGTTTCAATTATTTCGCATGTTTTTTTCGTATTTTGTTTTTCATTTTATTTTAATCATTTTTGAAAATGTGTTGTAACGAAAATAATATTAGGTGCAAAAAAGTGAAATCCTTAGAAATTGCAAGAAAATATTCAGAGTTGAAATAATTTAAAAAAAGTGGAAATAATGTATCTCTGCTACAATTGCAGGGTTTTTTTTCTTTTTTTTTTGTTTCCTTATAAGTTTGTTGAAGCTAAAGACTGACATCCGGTAAGATGCCAAACATTCATCAGCTATCGTATATATTCCAACCGAGAGATCTTTTTAGTACTCTTAAGTGTCCCTTTTAAGTACATTTGTTTTAATGTGTCCTGCATATGTCTACCGGGTATATTTGCCAGATAGTTTTGAAACATTTTTTTACGCCCAGCTCCCCTAACCCTAACCCTATAACTACTAGAATGATATTCCAAAAAGTCCAGTATATGTCCTACAGATATAGCGTAAGGAAAACACATAAGTCATAAATGGACGCATTGTGATAGAACAGTTTTGATTATAGTCAGGTGTATTTGGTGTGGCTATAGAGAAAAGTTGCAAAGTATGAAGGAGCAAGATCTAACTGAGACATATACACCGTGCATACCATAATATTCCGCTCTGAATACGTATTTTAAAGTCTTGAAATATGTTTGCTTCTGTTGATTATTCGGATATTAAAATCCTAAACCGAGTTTTACTTAAGACCACACTTAACACCTTGTACTGTTACGCGTTTGAATTTGTCTCACTACCGAACTAATTCCAACGTATACATTTTTTAACAACGCTATTTTATCCGCTACTGATGCCGTATTTAAGAGTTTAATTTACACTTATACAGAGTACCGCAGAATTTTGACATGCGATCTTCCCAGTCACGCTCGTGCAGTTTCTGAGCAATCATTAATTTGTATGGATGGAAGTGCATATCAGTGTATATAATTTTTCTGACTCTTCGATCATATTATTATTTCGCATGTATTTTCGTATTTCATTTTCAGAGTTGAAATAATTAGAAAGTTAAAAAATTGTATCTCCGTTACAATTCCAGGTGTTTTTTCTTTTTTTTATTTCCTTATAAGTTTGTTGAAGCTAAGGACTGACATCCCGTAAGATGCCAAACATTCACTCGCTACTGTATATATCCCAACCGAGAGATCTTTTTAGTACTCTTAAGTGTCCCTTTTAAGTACATTTGTTTTAATATATCCTGCATATGTCTACCGGGTATACTTGCCAGATAGTTTTGAAACTTTTTTTACGCCCAACTCCCCTAACCCTAACCCTATAACTACTAGAATGGTATTCGAAAAATTTCAGTTTCTTTTCATGTCGTATTTCGTTAACAACCTTCATTCCTGTTTCATCCTAGCATCATTAGGGGAACTTAATTTCTACTAAATTATCGTCTTCGTTCTTCCTGTCTAATATTAATGGAAATCCATTAGCTGTCCTTAAGTGTGCTACTTTCTCTCCTAGTTTAGGTCTAAAATACTTCTATTTATTACAGAAACTTCTGCTCCCGTATCCACTAGATGTCTATGAGATTTTTCTTTCTATCCTAATTGAAACAGAATTTGTTGCGCCAATATCACCGACTAATTGCGTCAGAAACCTTGTCGGGTATCGTACGAACGGGACGTTTTCGTGTTGTATATTTATTTAATAAGGGGGAACGTCGTGTGATCGTCTATTGGTCCAGTCTATTTATTCATATGCCGTTATGTGTGTGCGTGTGGTACTTGTATTTTTGAGACATACCTTCATGCGTCTCCATGTTTGTCCACCTGAATTCATCTCGTGTCATGGAGGGGAAACGGGAAACTGTTTTGGACGAAGATTCATTCACTCCAAGAAAAGGAATTGGTTTTATAGTTTTTATTCATCTTCCAGATGTCGACCGTAGAAGGATGGAAGTGAATCTCTGGCTTGCGTGATACACGTCAGCGTCCCCTCCCCATAGAAGGG
>NC_136510.1:112374446-112406946 GCF_053919585.1 Euprymna scolopes
TACGACCGGGCTACGCCGGGTGTCCCTGCTAGTTTATTTAAATAACATCAGAGCGTCTACATTTATGCTAAACATCTACAAACATCTTTAGTTATTCAATGAATATAAAAATTTATGACGTGAAATGTCTGAGTTTCATATCAAATATTATTTGGATCATTTTACTACACTGTTTCAAAGACATTCACTTCGGATTTTACCATGCAATTTGGTTGTAAACTTTTATATCCTTTTCTTTAACTTCCTTTACTCTACGACTTTTAATTACGCAATTTTACATCATGATTTTCCATGTCTCACTGACTTTAGCAAATAAGGTGTAGACCATTTTAACTATTTGCTAATATTTTCTCCTCTGCAGAGATGATAGACATCGAACTCCTATAAAATAAGGGGTTAAACTATTTCTTACGTATTCTTTATCTTACATTGAATAATAAAAAATCTTTTGATTTGAAACTCAAACATTTCACGTCATAATTTTTTAAATTCATTGAATGACTAAAATTTGATTTATTCGCTCTATCTTGTATATCGAGGAATTTTTATTTAGGTGGGATAATACTTATAGATATTACTGCCAGTAATATCTTGTAAATCTTATAATCACAGGTTTCCATACCAGCTGATTTTTTGATAATTATATATATATATATATATATATATATATATATATAGGTCACCACTTATCAAGGCCCAGAAGTCACTCGGGTATAAGGGTTATTGTTTGTACAGTAATCAATGGGATAGTATCGTAGTAATAGTTAGTATTGGAGATTTGATAAAGTATTATTACTTTATGGGGCGGTTCATCAGGAATTTGTTTGTGTTGGACTTGAAGACATCCAAATTGAAATCGGGGGGGGGGCAGGCAAGCGACAAAGAGTTCCACATGCGTGCAGTTCTAAGAAAGAAGGTTTGTTCATGGAATCTACGTTTTGATTTAGGCACGGATAAAGAGTGGGGAAAATTATTAACAGTGGTTTCCGCTAGACGGGTATTTTTTCGAGAAAGATTGGCGAGGGGGGGCCAGAGAATGGAGCTCAGACGAGCACTTGCCATGGAAATAACGATAAAACAGAGACAGGCTCGCAACGTCTCTTCTGTGGGAGAGAGTTTGCAGGGAAGAGAAAGGGCATCCCCCACTAAACCACGAAGTCTATTTTGTACTCTGTCAAGGCAGGATAGACTGTTTTTAGGAGCTCCTGCACAGATGTGGCAGCAGTACTCCATCCTCGGACGTACTTGGCTTTTATATAGATAGAGAATTGCTTCATTAGTGAGATATCTTCTGGAGCGGTAGAAGGATCCCACCATTTTCCCGGCGGCCCTGGCCACAGACTTGATGTCTGTGTTCCATTTCAGATCAGGAGTAAAGGTCAAACCCAGAAGCTTATTAAAACATGGGGCCTCCCTTAGATGAGAGCCATTCATTTCACTCGATGCCAGATGGGGATCAGAGTGTTTATGATGTAATGATAGGAGCTTGGTCTTATATGCATTATATATATAAGGATTTACAAAAATGTATTATTCGACAAAGAATAATTTATTATTCGACAAAAAACACAAATTAATATTTAGCAAAAATCCTAATTCTGCGAATTTAAAATGTTCTACTCTTCCGAGGAAATATATTAGCAAAATATTATATGATTTGGGTGTGGAACGCATTAAATAAAATTTCAATACATTTTAGTTACTTTATGCAAATATGATTCGCCTCTAATATTGCAGTTTCTTAAACAGCAAAAACTACAAATAATATTTTGCTAATTCTTCTGAATAAAAGTAGTAATTTTTAAAGACTCCACGGAATTAATCTACAAGAATTTCCCAGTCGCATGTAGAAACAATGATGATTTAATTTTATACTGCACTCACAGCGATGGGTCGACATCTTTCTACATAAAGAGCCTGATATTGCCAATTTCCCATCCGTCTGATCTTGACCGGGCTGATACTCTTCTAAACTGGGTTTATCTCACTAGAACCAGTGTGTCAACCTAATTAATCTATGTATGGTTATTACGATTGTGTATTGTTTACACATGTGTTTGTGTTAAAAACACTGTTAATGCCGTACTGGTTTCAGCTAGCTTGCTTGTGTCAAGTTCAGCGCAAAGGGGTAAAAAAAAAAAGCTTATCAGTGACATAGATCAAACCCATTCACTTCCATTGACAACGCGTACACCTGCATACAACAAGTGGTAATAAAAGGTGCAGATATTTATATGAATGGGTTTTAATCATGATTGAATCTGACATTCAAATGATACGAGGTGATTTCTATAAGTTTACAGACATTTTGTGTATAAGCACGTTTATTGGTAGTACACGCAGGAAACTCTATCCCCTTTCAAAATAATTTCCTCCTGCTGCAATTGGTGTACGGTTCCAACAACTTCTGGAAGGCACGATAGAAGTCCTCTTAACGTGTCAATAACCCTCGTCACAGCCTTTTTACATTCTCAGTTGTCTCATAATGACAGCCTCTAATGTTTTCCTATTTTAAACTAGAACACATGACACAGAATAATATGGAATGCTTCTGGCACCAGTTCTTGAGTGATATAGGAGATTCAGAGAAGGCAGGGAGTCTGTAAGCAATAATGCGAGATGTGGGAGGAGTAAGGAAGTCAGAACACCAGATTTGATTGACCAAATAAAAGAATTTCATGGATAAGGACCGACATGTGTCGATAGAGACAATGCGTGCACAATTTGATGTCAGTGTGGGAACTGTACACAAGTATTTTCGAGGAACTGAAAGATTGCACAAATCCACATCTCCATCCTACCAAAAGTCATAAGGAGCAAGGTCTGGACTATAGGGAGGATGAGGAAAATTCTTGATGCTTATTTTGATTATTACAACCTCTTTCATTGTGGCCTGCTGTGAGCACACTTGGGCAAACTTTACTCTAATCTTCTGTATTTTCAGTTCCTTGTCAATAATCCGCACACTAACACCAGACTGTGCATTTATTGTCTCTATGGACACATGGTGGTTCTTATCCAAGAAATTATTCATTTGGCCAATCAAGAGTGTTTACTAAAGCGTTAGGAAGCAATTTTGATTTAGCAACGCTAAAACAATTTTGTAAGCATGGGGGTTAGTTCTGGTTGAAACTTTTTCAGCACTATAACAAAAAATGCCGACATGGCAAGTTGCCTTACTGGAATCGAGGTTTTGTATTAGCTTGGCAACATTAAACACATATATTTGTATGTCGCATAGCGTGTTTTCGGACACAGAACGAAATTCGGGGGATTGGCGGCCTTGAACACATAGAGTAGAATTAGCTATAAAGTTCTTTGCAAAGAATTTGGCTTTTTTCGATGCTGACGAAATTACCTCAAGTCCATTGATGATGGTTAGGATAGAGCACAACTTCTAGAAACTTTTGGGTATCAAGCCGCTATTCAGCTACGTTGGGATTGACGGACTGAGCATACAATTATCTCACGTTCTTTATTACTCTTTTACGGTGGTTGCTGGTAGTTCTGCAGGTGGCTAAGTAATTCAAAGTTGACTCATACTCCAAAATAAATCGGGACACCATGCTTATCTGGATTGTAAGTTCTTTGTAATATTTACTTAATCAATTGGGTTTGTATTACAATCCGAAAAGGCACGAAAACAAATTTAAAACAAATAAATGCTTTCAAAGCAAAGATAAATAACTTTTCTACCCAACTTAATAAGTTTTAGTGCTTTATTTAATGAAAAATGTTTGTTCGGTCTGAAAAACAAGTAATAGTGAGCGCTACAGAAGAGCAAGAGAAAATGGCCAACCCAGAATCTCCTTTTCTTTTTTTCCTATCCCTCTCCTTCTTGGATGCCTCTCGCGTCCCCTAGGTGACCTCGCGGCGTGGTCTTACATCAATTCTAAAAATAGCTTCACCCTAGCAATGTCGCGGTCGTTTGGTTTCTTTCTGCTATGGACTTACATCCACTGCTTTACTTGCCTCCACTCTTGGGTCTCATTTTTCTTCCCCCAGAATTCTCCTGGCCTAGGACAGTGACAATTGTAAGCCCTTTGTAATGTTTACTTCATCATTTGGGTTTTTATTACAATCCACAGAAGCACGAAAAATTTGTCAAAAACAAATATAGAACAAATAAATGTTTTCAAAGCCAAGATAAATAGCTTTTTTTTCTACCCAACTGAATAAGCTTTTAGTATTTTATTTAATGTAAAATGTTTATTCGGTTCGAAAAACAAGTAATAATGAGCGCTACCGAAGAGCAAGAAAAAATGGCTGAGATGTATTGAAGTTTCGAGAAAGATTTAGAAATAAGAAATAAAAACAAAATGGTGGCAGAAACCCTTTCAATAAATGTTATCGTGGCATTTATATGGTGGGTTTCTTCTACCATGCTGTTAAATTTCTTGTTTTGCAGAAGTTAACGAAACTTCAAAAATGTAAAGCGACATCGCGGCAATATTTTTTTGTTCTTTTGGTAGCGCTAAGATTAGATAACCTTACCGAAATTTTAATTTTAAAATTAAAATAAAACTTTAAGATACTTCTAAGAATGTTTCTATATGACCCTTGAATTGAACGTATAATCATGTTGACACACCAGTTCCCCTTAGATCACTAAAGTTCAGCAACATTAAACCTGGTCAGTACTAAATGGATGACCATTTGTGACTTCCAGGTTCTGTATGTGCTCTCCGCTTATCTCGGCATTGTTTCCAGTCGTTCTGGTCTTCTCCTTGCCACTGGACTCAAACAGCGCCGATTCAGGAGAGGTGTGGTTGGAGATTGCGCAACCCTTGCCTCACAATTACACGCGCTACTGCCCCTAAGGGGTATCCTTTGTCTTTCAAGACTGAACAGATGCATGGGGGTATAGGGGGAATTGCACCTTACAATGATACTGGTAGTTTAACTGAATCTTTATATGCATTGTAATACGAGAATTAATATACGTTATTTTTTAGATAAGGATTCATTGTTGTGTTATTTATATTATTTGAACTTGTTCTCATATTTAGAATTATTCTCACAAGGGTTAAACCTCCGAACTTATTCATGTGTATCTTGTTGAACTCGGGAATCTTTTTATCCATTAAACACGGGAAAATGCACAGAACTTCAAATGAAACGCTTTACTTAATCCACGGTAAAACCATGTTCTTCTTCTGCTCGCCATAAACAGAAATTACTAAATGATTATCACATTTTCTTCATTCGCATTAAACTTTTAACTTTTAGAAGAAGGTCACATAGAATTGAATTTTACGTAGTATATTATGTTACACGACTGGTTCTTGCAGATAAGATATACCTGAAGAAGGTCGAACGTTGCATCGGCCAAAACCTTGTAAAAATAACATCGGTTAATATGTATTATTTAGATAATCTAAACAATTGTTCAGAACTTGGATAGAATTCTTACAAAGTGTTAGGCATTATAAGACCCGTAATTCTGAATATTCAATGGCAAGTACTCTGACGAACTCTGAGCATTGGTACCCCCTCGACAGCAAAACCCTAGACAAACCCAACAAGCAGCAAGATCTTAGCCTAACACTATGTAGATCCCTAGATGCCGTAAAGCCTTCCACTCGAATAGCTTTTTTCCTTGGACTTCTGCACTTTGGAATTCCCTCCCGGGCTCCTGCTTCGTTGACTTCACCGACATACTGAAATTCAAATGCAATGTGAACAGAAATCTTGCTGCCCAACTCCCTAAATAGTATCCATGCAAATCTGGTACCAAACAGTAGCTCCTTACAACTAAGTTGCTCTTTGCCGAGTTTGGAGTGAAATGATGAAATTAAAGAAACAAAAAATCGAGAATCTGTTTGGAATTTGTTAACTGATCGCTTTATTGAATCGGTAGGGTAGATTGTTCTTGTTCCGTTACGTCTATCGTAATTTTGTTTTGTTATAACTAGGACTCGGACAACAGCATACTCTTTTAAGTGTTTTGACTCTCGAGTGTGTATCCGTTGGTATTTTATATTCTTTCATATAGAGTGATTAACTGTGTCTAACTGTATAAGATATAAACTCAAGAGTCAAAACAATGAAAAGAATATGCTGTTGTCATAGCCTGTACTGGGATTTGAACCTTCAACCCTCGCAGTACTGTAGTTACTATGATTAAACTGTTGTTTAACGCGAAAAGAAGCAAATACATATTCAGCATTTCAATTTTTTTTTTTATTAAAAATCGATAGACGCTTTTAAATGTGAATATTGGCTATACAATCCAAAAATAGTTACGGCCCTGACGGTGGGGCATTAGAATACGCCGACTGCCCCCCTGCAGAGGGTAAAAGTCCCTCAATGTGGGTCCTGGATATGACCTTAAACTATATCCAGTGGTGAGGCCCCAGCTTGTGGGCTTTGGGGAGAGTGGAGCCACCCTTTAATTACCATTGCTCCCAGGTCCACTCTGACCCGGAGTGGTAGTAGCTGTTAGGGTCCCAACTATGGGTTAAATAGAAGCCGACGTGAAAACAATAAATATATTCTATTAAAAAAAATGTTCCTCAAAATCTTGGGATTCGGCATTAAATAACCCGAAAAGGGTTGATATGCCGTAAAACAAAAACAACCAACCAACCAAAAGTAGTTAAGAAACACCTGTCATAGACATGTATGTCAGCTAGTATATTTTTTCTTTTTTATATTTCAATAATGATTGTCTTCTGTTTTTGACGTTTTTTTCTTTCTGACATAAATTAAAAGAAAAGACCTCTTGATCTGAAGTTGGCCCAGTCATATGTAATCATATCCCCAACTACATCGATCAGATTTCAAGTCCAGATAACTCGAGTTCAGATGTATAAAAAAAACTTTGCTTAAAAGCGTTAATTTCTGTTTCGGAACGGATCGTCTTTAATTTTGGCGTGTCTTCAAGGACTTGCCTGGTGCGTATCCAAAAAGCAAAACGCAAGTTCTCGCTAGTTAACGTACGAAGAGAAAAATCGAGAATCTAACGCGGATTTTTTTATCGAAGCGAATATTAACCAGGTTGAAAGAAAAAATTACGAAAACTCTGCAGTCTCTGGTTGCATCAAATTGTCTGTTTTTAACGATTAGTTCTTAACATTAAACTATCAGAAAATCTTTAAAAAAAATATTTCAATCATTGGCCGTTTCTATTGTGTTTTTATCGAGAATAAGGCTTATTAAGTTTTGTAAATTATGTCGATCATAGACGAAATTCATGTAAGCTATTAAAGTCATATCACTAGAAATGTATCAGTTTATTTTGTGAGAGCATCACAGTAAAACTTATTCTCTCGTAGCTGTTGTTCGAAATCGCAAATGCTTTCCTTAATTACGACTCGCTATCACAGCTGATACGAAATTAGGATGCTGTTAACCTATTTCCAGGAAACCACAGAATTTTCGATTTTTTCTTCATTTTTCCAAATATAACTTTGTTATAGATTAGAGAAAGCATAAGTAATTTTTGAAGTCTGGAAATAAACGACTTAGTTTAGTGCAAGTAGATTATAAAAACCGAATTTTAAATAAATTATAATTTTACACAATGTAAAAAATCACGTTTCATTGGTAAAATAAAGGCTAAAATAGGTAAACTTCATTGGATTCATCCGACTACTGTTCTCATCTTGAGGGATTTTCACGTTTCGGTCGATGTAACCTCCGACCTTCTCCAGGTGTATCTTGTCGAACTCGGGAATGCTTCTGTCGAACTCGGAAATTTGGACAGAATTTCGAGTGGAACTCTTCATTTACTTTACCGGGGTAGCATGCTCTTGTTCCGTCAGCCATGACAGGATAAAGATCCTAGGTAGTTCACAATTGTATTTTTCGGTCGCCCACATTGGGGATGGAACCATCAACCTTCAGGAGACTACCACTTTTACAATTAATTTTTACATGTACTCAAACCACTACGCCACGATTTACATTCTCAGTGTAGGCGACAATAAAATACAAAAGTGGCTGACGGAACAAGAGCATGCTACCCCCGTAAAGTAAGGGTTCCGCTCGAAATTCCGCCAACATTTCTGAGTTTGATAGAAACATTCCTGAGTTCGACAATATACAACTGAAGAATGTCGAAGGTTACATCGACCGAAACGTTGTGAAAATCACACTCGAGATGAGAACAGTTGTCCGAGGAATCCAAATAATACGAGAAAACAGATGGCATTCCAAAATTCACCCTTCTTTCTCTTTTTCTTTTTTCTTTCTTTCTCTCTTTTCTTTTTTCTTTCTTTCTCTTTTTCTTTTTTCTTTCTTTCTCTCTCCTATCTCTCGTTCTTTCTCTCTCTCTCTCTCTCTTTCTCTTTCTTTCCGTCTCTTTCTCTTTCTCTCTCTCTCTCTCTCTCTCTCTATATATATATATATATATATATATATATATATATCGGTATGTATATGAATATTCTGTGTTTCTATTTTAGCATATATATATATATATATATATATATATATATATATATATATATATATAATTAGAACTAGTTATCACTTCGCGCCTTTATCTTTTACGTTAAAAGACATTGCTGACCGGATTACAGTAACGAGAGGAAGCTGCTTTCTTGATTAAATAACACTTTTTGTTAGAAATTCAATTTAGAATTCGACGTAAAATTCAGGTTTCGATATGCAAATTCTTGCGTTTGGCAAGTACACCTGAAGAATATCGAACGTTACATGTGATGAAATGTTTGCAGACTTATTTTCAAGATTAAAAAGTAGCTTTTACAATACAAATGCTAATTACCAATTCTTATATAAAATATCCTAAACATAATAACATAATTGTTTAAATTTCAAAGTTCAAGGTTAAGGGGTCTTAAGAAAAAAATAAATTTAGAGAATCTTGCTTAACTGGTGTCTATATATCGAATATAATAGAAATCTGAAATATTTGGATTTTTAAATAGTAGTGCTAGAACGATCTCAATATTTTTTTTTGGGGGGGGGGATTCCAATACAATTGCCGATTCTGGTTTTAATTCCGGCGTCTGATAAAATTGACAAATCCGATTTCGATTCTTTTGTCATAGAGTTTTTTTTCTTTTGTTTTTTGTTTTTTTGTTATTTATTTTTCATGTTATCGCAACAAAAACATGCATATGTCTCCGCAAACGTAAAAATACATTTTGGGGGATCCATAAAGTTTAGTTTTGGTAAGCCACCCGATACGTGTTGGGGGGGGGGGGGGGGCTAAAGGTTAGACAACGGTGACATGGAAGCCGGATAGAGTAATTGAAGAATAAAAGAGTATGAAATCACCAATTTGTCCGGCGTTGTTAAGAAGAAGAAGAAGAAGAAGAAGAAGAAGAAGAGATGCCGTGATTACAAAAGGTACGTTGTTTGTGTATATGTGTGAAACAACCCCCACACACAGACAAGAACGCAAACAAGACGTAACATACTCCCGAAAGTTTTTGTTAAGCATATACTGAAGAATAAATTATATATATATATATATATATATATATATATATATATACAATTTATCTGCACACACACACATATTTATATATATATATATATATATATATATATATATATATATATATATATATATATATATATATATATACGATTTATCTACCCCAATGTTATATAGACCATTATGCAAGAGAGGGAGAAAGAGACAGAGACAGAGATAGAGAGAAAGTGAGAGAGAGAAGGAGATTAGATAGCAGTATAATTCACAATTCCCTTCTATAATATAAATCTCACCTCTCTGTTTAAATGTATGTATGTATGTATGCATGTATGTATGTCTGCCTAAAACTTTCGTCAGAGTTGACGGATTTTCACGAGATTGGTATTGGTTTGAAGCCAGACTCTTTGGACGACAAATATCGAGAAATTGGTTAAAAACAGTAATTCCTTCACCCTCAACTCGGCACTTTTCTACAGAGAGGGCTCGCTTTTTTCGCCAATATTTTCGAAAGTCATCCTCTCTTTTTGGTTGACTAGCCTTAATTTAAACCTTCGCCACTTCCGGTTTGGCGATGGACGTAACGGCAAAGACGCCGCGTTCTTTTTCTTCTTTAGCGGTACGGCTAATAGCCTGCCTGTCTGCCTGCCTACTACCACTTTTTTTTCTCAGCACACACCTCTAAACACCTAGGCAACGCCGGACACCCAGGCTAGTTTTTTTTTATACGCGAACTTAGTACTGCAAAAATGCATTTCGTACTATTTCAAAAGAGTCAGTTTAGCCTACATGCTAAATTTACCGGCACATTTTTATTAATTTATAAAATTATACCGTCTTAATTGTGATAGATGGGCCAACATGTCATTGAAAGAGCGTCAATAAAAGTTCACCCGAAATGCGGCGGCTTTTTTTTGCTTGTCTATCTTGAAATAAACGTCCGTGCATAATTGGTCAGTCTTTTCGTTCTCTCCTGCGGATAAAAGCGTAATAAGTCGAGTCGGTCAGCGTGTCTTCACTGAAGCGTGGAGAGAAATAAAAGCCAAATAAAAACACAACACCAACGAGAATATCAACAAAGCGACCAAAGAACAAAGTAACGGACGAATTATTTTACGCGTATCTTTATTACAATTTGCTTCGGCAATCAACAGCAGATGTTGCCTGACGCATGCGCAGCAAATATTATGCATTTTTCAAGGACTATCGTCATAAAAAATACCCAACATTGAATTACATGTTTTGTTTTGTTTTTGTTTTTTTTTTGTTTGGTTTTATGTTTTGCCTTTTTGTTCTTATTCATTTCTACTCAAATTTCCTAATTGTTCTGTCTAATTCAGCTGTTTGGCCGTTTCTTATTTTCAAGTTTCATATTTCCTCCATTGTTTAGAGATGTGCATTGGGGCCTTTCAAGTATCGGTCTGTCGATTTGTCACATACGAGTTCGTTTTTGTATTAAATTTTTAATATTGAGACGCATTGACAACACAGTTAACCATTATGGACATTCGTGATCGTGATATAAATATATGCATGTAATTTGACTTCAATTGTTCTTATCTTATTTAAAGTTTTTAATAACGCATGATTTGGTGTGTCGGTTGTGAAATTTAATTTCTTATTTTAAATAAAAGTTTAATATAAAAGGAAAGGTCTACACAGTTAAACATTGTTGACTTTGTGATTATGGCAATAATATTTGCATGAAATTGTGTTCAGATCGGTCTATCTTCTTTGAAGTTATTTAAAATAGACAATCTCGTAGCACCTCTGCGTCCTTTTATGAAGCTTAAATTAAAAAACGGTTAACATCATTAAACGCGCAAATTAAATGAATGCATTTCATAAAAATAACCTCTAGTGATAGAATGACTCTAATATTTTTCCGAGTCTAGAAAATTACCGACCCTACTTAAAATTATCGATTAAGAAACAATTACCGATTTCGATTACTTTGCAACTTCTAAATATTTAGTTATACAGTCTACAGTATTTGAACCGTGTCAAATTTGTTGTTGTCTTTTCTGATTTAGTTTTAATAGTTTCGTTTCGACACGCTGTCTTCCCACTCACCACTTCCCGTCCTCTTTTATACCCATCCAACAAACTGCCTCGCCTCTAATTTGCATATCTCACACGTAAATATGCATGACGGTCATACATATATGTTACATGATAAGGGCTGTCCCCTTTTCATGTAAGTATAAAAATAGAGAATTTAAATAAAATGAAAATGAAATAGCAATAGACAAATTCGAACCTCGTAATTTAGTTTAGAAATAGATTACGTGTGAGAATTTAAAAATGTAAAAGAAACATTTGTTTAGAATATAGATAAATATTTCAAGGAAAGAATGTGAATTCTCAAGTTTGTTATGAAATTTTAAATTGAAAGAATGCAGCTTATAAGATAATGTTTTTAACATATTGAATATAGGTTAAAATTCCTTTTGTAGAAATAGGAAAAGTTTTGGACACGTATGTCCAAAACACGTGAAAGAAGGCACATGTTTTAACATGTGTATGACGTCACGGAAAATATAACGTTCTAGGAATAGAGAAAAAACTTGAGAGTTAGTCAATCAGTGAAGAAACTCGGAGGGAGTCAGACGTCTAGGAGCGAGACGTCACTTCAAGAAAAAATTTGAAACTTTGAATTCTTGATGATGGAATCACGGCCGTGTGAAGAATAAACCATCAAGTGTTTTTGTAAAGCTCGTCTTGTGTCTTATGATTCTTACAAAAAGGTAAAGTCCAATTGTATTATATATTTGTGTCATATGTCTTTACATACACGTCTCAACATCATGATGTCCGAACTGTCTGAACACTATCCCTTCACTCCAAGAGCTTCTCCTTCCAATTCAACACAATTAAGGAATGGACATTTAATATATAAGAATCTCTCCTAACATGAACAATCTCTCTAAGTCTCTTACAACAAACATCTATCTCTCTCTGAGTCTTACAAAATCCCTCACTGTAATAAGACTCTTTCTAAGCCTCTATCTCACACAAGACAAACATACTATAATAAGACTCTCTTTTATCAAGACCCCCTATATATAACATATAAATGCGACGTTCGCATTTTAACTTTTTATCTTAGAGTAAAAACACGAAACTCGTACTATTCAGGCAAGTTTCGGTTTTCCCCACATGCAACTATGTGTTTGGTTACATGAAAAACAAAATAAAATATATGCAGTTTCATAAACATGCAAATGTATAAAATATGTGCAATTTCATAAACATGCAAATGTATAAAATATATGCAGTTTCATAAATATGCAAATGTATAAAATAGGTGCAGTTTCATAAACGTGCAAATGTATAAAACATATGCAATTTCATAAACATGAAATGGTAAACGATGTGCAGTTTCACAAACATGCAAATGTATAAAATATGTGCAGTTTCATAAACATGCAAATGTATAAAATATGTGCAGTTTAAAAAACATGCAAATGTATAAAATAGGTGCAATTTCATAAACATGCAAATGTATAAAATAGGTGCAGTTTCATAAACATGCAAATGTATAAAATAGGTGCAATTTCATAAACATGCAAATGTATAAAATAGGTGTAGTTTCATAAACATGCAAATGTATAAAATAGGTGTAGCTTCGCAAATATTCAATGTGTAGATTCTAGACAGCAAATATGTGTTGTTTTGCGAACATTAAATAGGGTTAGCTTCGCAAACGTTAAATATGTGTTTTTGGCGAACATTAAATATGTGTAGTTTCGCGAATATTAAATATGTATAGCTTCGCAATCTTTAAATATGTATATTTTCTCGACCATTAAATATATACAGTTTTGCAAACGTTATTTATTCGCGAATCTTACCATATATGTATATTATATTATATTATATTTCGCGAACATTAAATATATGTAGTTTCGAAAAAGTCAAATATGTATAGTTTCCCAAAAGTTAAATACGTGTAGTTTTGCAAACATAAAATATATGTAGTTTCGCAAACGTTAATATGTGTTGTTTCGCAAGCGTTAAATATATGTAGTTTCGCAAACGTTAAATATGTGTTGTCTCGCGAAAATTAAATATATATTTTTTCGCAACCGTTAAATATGTGTTGTTTTCTGAACATTAAATATATGTAGTTTCGCGAAAATTATATATGTGTTGTTTCGCGAAAATTAAATATGTATATTTTCCCAAACGTTAAATATGTGTAGTTTAGCAAATATTAAATATGTGTAGTTTCGCAAACATTAAATGTTTTGTCGGTTCGCAAAGATTAAATATGTGTAGTTTCGCGAAAATTATATATGTGTTGTTTCGTGAAAATTAAATATATATAGTTTCCCAAACGTTAAATATGTGTAGTTTCGCAAATATTAAATATGTGTAGTTTCCAAAATATAATAAATATGTGTCGTTTCGCAAATATTTTATATGTGTAATTTCGCAGGCATTAAATATGTGTAGTTTTGCAAACTTATAAAATACACTTCTGAGTTTGATTTATACATTGTAGTTTTGTTTATTATTTAAAATCAACAAATATCTATCGTTTTATCATTAAGACTATTAATGGAAAATAAAATCTTAAACTAAGAAAAAAAACACATATGAGAGTCGCTTTGGCACCCAGAAATAGTAAACCTCTTTCTGATTCTGGTACTGATTCTGAAACCCAACGTTGTAAAATGAAACAATCGAACACAATAATACATAATCGAATACATAAAAACTGTAAGAATAAAAACTGTTATCAAAATGATTGATTCGACATAAAATACACCGAAGAGATTTACCTTACTGTATAACTACAAAAAACAAACGAAGATCATGAATAAATATTTGAATATATTTTTATGGAAATCGCTCCAGACAAGGCCTTTAACAACTTTTTGTAGGGTACAAAATTCTACTAATTTTAGGTCAAAAACCTAAACTTCCCAACAATAAGTGGAATAGTTTCTGATCTAGAAAAGAGTAATTTTGTTGTGTTTTTTATTCTCCGGAAATTTCTGGTTAGAGTGATCGGATTTTAGTTAGTAGAAATATTTTTAGTTAGTAGAAATATTTTTAGTTACTAGAAATATTTTTAGTTAGTAGAAATATTTTTAATTAGTAGAAATATTTTTGTTAGTAGAAATATTTTTAGTTAGTAGAAATATTTCGATAACAAAAAGGAATCTTAGACTAACAGAAAAAATGTAATCAAAGCGGGTGACGTGTTTTAAGTAAAAAATATTTATGTTAAAATATGTACCAGGAATGTTAACTTGGGGAACAGGAATTTTACTTATATAACGAACATAAACAGAAATTTAGATAAACAATAATGATGATTTATTGGTGATATCACATAGAGAAAGAACGAAAGTGTATATATATATATATATATATATATATATATACATATATATATACATATATATATACATATATATATACATATATATATATATATATACTAGCAGGGGTGCCCGGCGTTGCTCGGGTGTTTGGAGGTGTATGCTGTGCAAAAAAAGCAAAAAAACAAAAAAAACTGGTTAATTTTTTAAAACTTTGACCCCTATTATGACACCTTAAAATTTATTGTTTCGGGCTCAAATCACTTTATTAAGTTAGATCCATGTTCAAGGAACCTAAATCTAAAATTTAAAGTGTCTAGACCCAAAATTGTCGGAGGAGTTTGGTAGAGTTCTTAAAGGTCAAATCGTTGAAATTTGACCCCTTAACAGCCAAATTTCTGGCTGACACCCGTCACATCGATTTTCCCAAATCTCAGTACCCGGTATTTCAAATTTCGAGTCTATAGACTAAAAATTGACAGAGTTATTGCGTAGGGAAATGTACACAGACAGACAGACACACAGACACACAGACAGACAGCCAGACAGACACGTTCACTTTTATAGATATATAGATATATATATACACTTTGGCAGTGAGGAAATATTAGTTTCGGTATACGACGTGTTAACAAATAGACGGTGTTCTTGAGCTTCAGGATTTGGCTTGGCCCCCGCGGAAGGCAAAGGGGCGAAATAGCAAATGTAAAATTGTTCGAAGTGTGTCCAACTCCAATGAACTCCAGCATGGAAAGAAATGATTATATCAAAATATAATTCACTTCTTGGCGTTTTCCTTTCGTAAAACAAAACATCTTTAATTGCAGGAAGTATTAGTGAAATCCCACCGACAATGTTAATCGTCCTTTTGGTAAAGACTGTCTGTGTTAGTTTTTTTTTTTTTTTTTTTTACACAGTGATCACCACTTATCAAGGCCCGGAAGCCACTCAGGGATAAGGGTTATTGCAAGTACATTAAGTTAGTGAGGAGCTTTGCTGAAGTGTTTACTTAAGGGGGCGGTTCATTAGGAATTTGTTAACATTGGACTTGAAGACATTCAAGTTGTAGTCCGGAGGGAAGCAGGCAGACGGAACAGAGTTCCACAGGCGTGCAGTTCTAAGAAAGAAGCTTTGTTCATGGAATCCGCGTTTTGATTCAGGCACAGATATAGAGTGGGGGAAATTGTCATTATTCATAGTTGTAATATAAATTGGTGTAAAAATATCCACACATTTGCACACCGGAGACAGTCAACCGACCTTATACGCACGTTCAACAAACTAGACGATGACAAAATGTAAAAACACGTATATATGCAAATATCGATACGTCACAGCGTTAAAAAGAGACCGGTAATATACATTCTATATAAAATGCACGGCTACACTTTAATATATATACACTTGTTATGGCTACTTATATAACCCCACATTTTATATACGATGTGCCTCCAATAGGTGCCTGCCTTTCTTCGTATGGGCACTTTTATTGATAGTACAGTCAGGAAACTGTAGTCCCTTTCGAAATAATTTCCTCCACCTGCAAAGCACTTGTTGTTTGGCCCAACAACTTCTGGAAGGCACCATGAAAGTCCTTTTGTGTGGACGAGTCAATGGCATTCGTTATAGCTTTTATATCTCCTCCATTGTCTCATAACGACATCCTCAAGGTTTACGATGAGCGTAGGGAAGAACTAAAAGACACACGGTCTTGACTATAGGGAAGGTGTGGAACTGGTTTTATGCCCATCTTTAATCAAATAGTCTGATAGAGGATGGAGTTGTGAACTGGTGCATTATCCTAATGGAAATGTTACTGATCCCATTTGAAGAGTGTTACTCATATGATATTGTTCCTGAATTCCCTTAAACCATCAACATAGTATTCTTGGTTGATTATCTGTCCAGTGGGAACCCAGTGCATGTAGATAATACCCATGCTGTCAAAAAAGGGATCATCATTTCTGGGTGGATTTATTTTTTCTTGGTGTCTTGTGTCTTAGACAGGCAACATGTTTCCACTGTGAACTTTGTCTTTTTGTCTCTAGGTTATAGCAGTTGCTCTCGCTAAAATCGCAAGTAATTAGAGCATAATTAATCGCGTGATCTGAATTGATCAGCTGGACCATCTCTTTGTTGTCATGACAACGTCATTCTTTATGATCTCTTCTTAGCACCCATCAGACACACTTTGCGGAAATACTTCCCATCTTCAGTTCTTCGCGAGTAATTTTCTGTACAGCCCCCACACTTACATGACGCTTTGCACTTATTGTCTCTATAGACACACGACCGTGTTTATTCATGAAATTCTTTATTTGGCCAATCAACCGGTGTTCTGACTTCTTTACTCCTCCCACATCTCTCATCATCCCTCATAGACTCCTTACTTTCCTTAAATCTCTGATACCGCTCAAAACTGACGTTCATGCAAATTGGTTTAAAATAGTCGGACGTATTCCATACGTTTCTGTGACAAGTTTTCAATTTTAAGACAGATTGTCTTGTATATCGTTCTTCTAGAGTTTTTATGTCAGAATTGCGTTTTTGAAATTCACTAGCTGTGATGATCATGCTTTAGTGACGTGTATTCCAAGTTTTGCTGTAGCTGTTCCTTTGAACCTGAAATTATAAATATTGATCAGTTATCTCATGAGGTGGATGGAAAAGTCTGCATGCTATTGAGACTTTTGAAGAGTTCACGACAAATTAAAATGTTTTACAAAAAAGTCTGGAAACTTATTGAAGGCACTACGTAGACGTTACAAAACATAGACTTGTAAATAGAGTTTATATACATCCCTAAAATAGACCCTGTTTATATACAGTCTTGACTGTGTAACACGTTTTCAGAAACATTGCTTATGGAATATTATTTAGAAGGCCATTCGTAATATGAGGAGAAGAGGGTGTTTTGTAAGGTTTATGTACTTTCATCTAACAATTTAATAAAAATAATGACTTATACATATCAGGGACCTGAAATAAGTACAAAATAAAGGAATCGAGTCATGCAGCTTTTGAATAATAAACGCAAGATCCATTTTCTACTCTCCTTTAATTATAAAATTGGATTAAGTTAGTAAGAATCCGTTGAGGCTTAGATACGAATTAAATGGTCGATGATTATTTCTAACAGTCTTTTTTAAAAAGAATGTAAATATCAAAACTATAACCAAAATTATGTGTAATTAGATAAAAGAAAACAAACTTTCGTATTCTTTTTATTATTTTGTTCTTTATCTTCTTTTTCGGTATCCTTTTCCTTTCTTTGCCTTTTTTTGGCTCGTTGCCGATTTTCCTGCATTTTTACTACTTCATATTTTCATTTTAATGATCCCTCTGCAACCCACTTTAACTATCCTCTTCTTCGCTTGATCCCCCCCCCCAAAATTACACCGAATCCTTCTGTACAATATTTGATCCAAGGCCGACGGTTATTTTTCCTCAAAACAATTAAATAAATTCAATTTCGTATCTAAATACTTGGATTTTTTTTTAACGATTTTAATATCATTAAAATTGAAAATTAAAAGCTCGCATGCCAATCCCTTCTCCATAATTACGTGATGAGTTGGGCATTTTCTCTCAAAAACAGAAACATCTTTTCGTTTGGCCTCGATCGTTGATTAAGCCAAATAAAAACGCGATGATGCTCACGAATATGAACAGATGAAACGACCAAACATTCGTGATAAAATGCACAAAATTAACTTTGTCAGCCATCTTTGATTTTGTCGATTTATCGTTTTCGATTTTATTTCTTGATGTAATTTCATCTTCGTAGTTACTCGAATTCCCCTAAACACTAGTGGCCATCTTTAATGAAAAAAATCAAACGTGTATTTTAACTGACGACACTCCAGGCAATTTTTGGTCATTTTAATCTTTTGTCCACGCAGAAATCCAACGTGAAGTGGGTGCATTGCGTTGATTTGCTTTTTCGTGTTAATCGCCTTTTACTGTTTTGCTGACGCTTTTGGCGAGAAGTAAATTTTATATTCGCAAATATCTAATAAAACAGGATATCCATGGTCAGCACACTTGATCGCCATCAACTGCGAAAGGCATTAACGGAATTATTACAAAATGTACAGAATCTCTTGTGGCAAGGAATCGGTCCATGATGGTGTGCTCCCTGCTCTATCATTCTCTTATGTTTTGAAATCAGTCAGTCTTCGTTATGTTTTAATTAAGTTATCAAGACCCAAATACAACTAGAGAATAATGATTAAATGGATGTATTTTGAGACAATAGGATGATGATTGATAATGGTGATTAAGATTGGGTAGACATTTCATGATCCTACGTTCAGAGTTTATTAGAAACAATTGTTATTCATCTACTTTGTTTATTCAGGGTGTATTGGCCAGTTGTGTACAAATCCCTTGAGCGATGGAGGCGTTATTTCATTTCTGAATGTAGCACAATGTTCAACGAGCGAGATCGGAGATGCGGCGGTGTACAACTCATGTTCTCTAACGATCCAAGTTATTACAACAGAATTATTGCCAGCACAATCAAAATGCAAAAACGGACGGTTTAACGCTTGCCGGCACAGCTCAACAAGTTTCCGGCCACGGTTATCGTTTTTCGTGTTGTTTCAAGTGAGGGTCACATAATGCTACCTGACATCTTCGAAGTCATCAACGCACAAAAATCAACACCAAATTTTACCTGGATATGCTGAAGAGTGTTGTGATTCCCTGGTGCAACCAGTTGGCCACTGGCGGTCTGTTCAACAAAAAATATCTTTCACTTAGGTTTTTATAACTTTTACGTGATTTCTTCTGTAATTACTTGATTTTTTTTCTAAAAGACTTCTGACTAAGAAAATATCGGGGAAACCAATGCCAACAATAGTATCTTCGGATTCATACAATATGTTGTGTCTGTATCAATAACAACACGAACGCAGAAAGTAAAGGTAAAACAAATATATTAAGACGAAAAGATAATACATATTAACAAAGGTGCAGTTGTACTGCAGTTGGAAGATTGTCCGGCAGAGGGCGTGTTAAAGTCTTTCATGGAGCAACCGGTACATGCGTCTTACCTATCCGGCGTTCGAACACAGCTCCCCGGTCTTACTGACTTGATACCTTTATCTATATCTTTTCAGCCACGTATGCTAATTAGTGAGCGTCTCCACAACACAAGATGATGATGATGATGATGATGATGATGATGATGATGATGATGTATACCATGATATTAACTTTTGACTTCCCGTTTATCACATGATAATTATTAAAAAGCAGTTTTTTGTGGGTTAAGCTTAATGTAAAAAGACTACAAAACAAAGACCCACAAAATTGGTATTTTCTTGATCAGTGTTGGCCCGGATTAATCACATCTAACTTTTAGAAAAATAATAATAGAATTGTATACATGGACACAGATGTTATTGGATTTGTTTAGATAACAATCAGTTTTCAGTCTTCCGGAACTTTTATATCAACTCCTTACTAAAAAAATAAAATAATGAAATATAACACTTCTTTCTTAGCCAAGTTTGCGCCTTGGAATAAATTCAAAGTTTACTACTTTTTCATCATTTCTAAAGGCGATTTAAAGTGCCCTTAGCTCGTTCAACTTCCAAAATATAAATCAAGTATAAGTTGGTTGGTTGGTTGTTTTGTTTACATGTCATATCAACCCTTTTTAGGTCATTTAATGCAAAATCATGTGATTTTGAAGGAAAAATTTTTAATAGAATATATTTGGTTTTTTTCAAGTCGATTTCTATTTAACCCATAGTTGGGACCCTATCAGGTACAAAATTCCGAGTCAGAGTGGACCTGGAAGCAATGGCAACTAAAGAGTTACTCTACACTTCCCAAAGCCCGCAACCTGGGCTTACCCATCGAATATAGTTTAAGGTCAAATCCAGGATCGGAGTATTAGTTGGAGATAACATCGGCTAAACTGTTGCGAACAACTAAGATTAATAGAGTTATCGAAAGAAGAAAAATAATTTAGTATGGGAATTTATTGATCATTGCTATGTACCCTTGAATTCTGTTGGGGAACTTTAAGAACTGTTTAAGATTTATATCCGAATTATCTCCCCTTACCTGATGGTAACATGCGATACAGCCCGTTATATAATGTGAGGCCCCTTTTTTTCGGGTCTCGCTTCTAATGAACCAACTTATAAGGACATGTGCGTTAAATACCTGTATTTCACAGTATGTAAGATATTCCCCACAATTTTCCCGCACATATACCCGTAAACACATTTTTAAGACTTTTTGTAGACATTTTTATAGACGCAATCTTAAGCCGAACCCAGTCGTATTTCAAGACATTTTTTTCCATGCATTATCCTTTCCGTTTTATTTATTTTATGCGCGTATTAAAATGCATTTTCAATTCTTTTTATTGTTTTTTTTTAATATTTTATATTTTTATTGATACATCGCAGATTTTTTTTCTTTCTTTTCCATTTCCTGCTATGCCAGTTAAATGTGTGTGTTTTTTTCTAAATGTTCATTGCGTTCAGTTAACCTATATTCATCATGATATTTTCTCACATAAGACTAGAACCATCCAAGAATCATGTTTCTACGTCATTCTTTGGATTTTACAGAAAATATTCTCTTTTTTTGAGCGAATATGCAGAAATCGATATTTTTCCTAGAATTTCATATCATCTTCACTCTTTTCCATTTCGTTATTCTGTTGGCAAATTTTTTATTTGATTGGAGGCAACATGCGACACTTGATAAACAGTTTAAATGGAAGAAACAAATTGAATATTAAGTTTTATAGAATCGTATTGCTTTAAATATAATTCTCGGCCACAAATGGCGTCATCGATATTTTTCTACATAGTAGTAACCACTTATCAAGGCCCGCAGGCTACTCGGGGATAAGGGTTATTGCGTATACAGTAATCAATGGGATAGTATCGTAGTAATCGTTAGTAATGGAGATTTGATAAAGTGTCTTACTTAAGAGGGCGAATTATCAGGAATTTGTTTATGTTAGACTTGAAGACATCCAAGTTGTAGTCAGGTGGGAAACAGGTAAACGGAAGAGAGTTCTACGGGCGTGCAATTTTAAGAAATAAGTTTTGTTCATGAAATATACGCTTTGATTTACGCACAGATAAAGAGTGGGGAAAATTATTAGCAGTAGTTTCAGCTAGGTGGGTGTTTTTCGTGAAAGATTTACGAGGGGGGACCAGAGATTGGAGCACAGACGAGCACTTGCCATGAAAATAACGATACAACAAAGACAGGCTCGCAACATCTCTTCTGTGGGAAAGAAGTTGGCGTTGTATAGAATCGCACGACAAAATCACGTTACTCGAAGGTTCTCGTAAGATCATGAAAATTAAGCAACATTGAGCCTGGCTAGTACTGTATGAGTGACCATTTGGCAATTTTACGCAGTGTATGTGCTTTCGCTTATTCTTGCATTGTTTCCAACTTGCCACTGGTATTTAAGAACGCAGACTCAGGGGAGGTATGGTTAGTTATTACGCAACTCTCGCCAAACTAATTCCAAAAGCGGGTATCCATAGTCTGTCAAGAAGGAAGAAAGCTATCATATAATATCGTCTCAATCTAATGATGGAAAAGTTATAAAAGGAAAGACTTCGTAGATTTTACCAAATACAGCTTAATTATACAAGTGATGACTGTCATCTTTATTTTTTCATGAAAAATTATTAGCAACAAAACAACTAAAGTCATGCCTCGACTGTAACAATATTCCAAAAGAAACGCTAGAGAGCTAAAATATCCTGACTAAAATGTTTACGTGTATCCTAGTTCTGTAAACGACAATATATATACACTTATACACACACACACACACACACACACACACACACATATATATATATATATATATATATATATATATATATATATATACTTATATGTAATATACTGAGTTCGTGTAATACAGTAAATTTTCATATACCAATAGGTTTTAAGCCAAAACTGGTTGACTTAAGGATTAGGCTACAAAATTATAACATTTCATAAATGAGCATTAATATACTGTGTGTGCAAAATCAAGACTTCAAGACAAGGTGGTAATGGCAACAAAAAGTGTATTTCATTTTACGTTACAATTGTTTCAATGGCCAGTTCGACAATTTCAAGCATTATATCGTTTGAAAATTTTCAAAAACCAGCATTTCTTCACACTTTATGAATAAACACACTTTAGGCAATGTAGCATTTTTTAATAGAAAATAAAAAGGGGGGAATCCCTAACGGGAAAAGCATGCGGGAAACATTTACCTTGGTTGTGGTTACGGAAAAGCCCATTTTAATATTAATGTATCGCCTAATCTTCGTATCCTTATTTAAGAACAGAGTTATGGGAAGTTTTTACGGAGAGCCCCAAGCCATTAATTTTTTTTTATATATATCCCATTTGTTGGGTTCCTAAATTCCTTTATTTCCCAATGATTGATTTTTTGTAAAAATATTTTTTTAAAATTTTGTTTCTATATTTATATTATTGCCGTAACAACCTTGTAAAGACGTTACTGTTAGTTTTAGTTTCGTATTAGTAACAAGTAATGTTTATATATTATCGTTCTATTGGTACATGGATAAGCCCATTTTAGGTTTAGAATTTGATTGAATATGAGAATAAAATAAAATGCGTGTATTAAATATATATAAACCGTGTAGGACATTTCGGATGAAGTGTTCTAATCTATTTGCTGTCTGAAAATTCATTGTTGTTCTACTTGAAAAATGTTTTTATGTCGTTGCTTAGGATGATTTGAAAGGAGATAATTCAATAATGTTGCTGAATACTGCTAGTTAATTATGTTTGAAACTGGGTCGATTTTGTTTCTTATAATGTTTAAAGGGAGGTAATTCAGGTCGTTTGAGTTTTCGGTTCATTGATTACTAGAAGGCGACTAGGATTTATTAATTAATTTAATCAGATAGGTCCAGAACGTGCTACGATGGCTTATTTAACAAATTAAGTATATAAATTATTTTTTTGATCTAAAGGAATAGGTTGTGTTTAACCCGCATCTGTTATTAATCACTTACGCTGTTCCTGTCATATAATTCATGCGTTGTGTTCTTGGGTGTCTAAATAAATAAAATATTGTATGTCCTCATTATTATTCTGACAGCAAAACCACCCATGGCTCCAAGTGTGTTTTACTCCGGTGGGAAGATATCTACTCCTGAATTTATGGGTAAAAACACTTAAACCATGAAGTGAAGTAGGATAATAAGTAAGTTAGCATGGATTCTACCAACGTAGGGTGTCAGATGACAAAATCAATTGAATTAATATTTAAATAAATTTACAGCCCCACGTTGCTAATTTAATTTTTTATAATAACTAGATTAATTGCTGAGTTGTTTTATTGATTTGAAGAGGGTGTTACTTATTTCACCGTTAATACTGTTACGACTGAATACAAGAATGCTCGCCGTCATGGAGAAAAAACCCCATTCTTAGATGAGCTATATAGTGTATTTATATTTCTTACCCGGTTAAGAAGAAAGGAAACTATATTCGCATGTTGGATTTGGATCCTTCATTTACATTGTAACAATTCTGCCGACTTAACTCTACATTAAAATTTAATCCTGGCATCCGATGATCATTATTGTTGTAAAAAGGTTATGCCTCAGTTACATGTAAGGCGTGATAGCAGAAATCTATTTATATGAAGGCATCCCTGTATGGCAATAAGTCTTTATTAAAAATTTCCTCTTTGGAATTCACAGTGTAGAAGGCTTCCCATAAACATATATTGCACCTTTTTGATTTCCCGGGGCTGTACTTCCTACTACTGACCATTTTAATTCAAAATTTTCATTATTTCTGTTAAGTTCCAATCACCTAATGCAATTCTATTCCTCTTTTTGTTTTTATTTTTAATGCTGATTTTTTGTACCCCCTCCTGCTATCATTAACGCCACCCCTATTAATTCCTATCTCAGGTTCATTTTTTAAGGATACTACGTGGTTTCTATATCTGTCCTTAAACACGTGGCCCCCAAGATATATCTTCTTAGTATTGGCGGGTTTTATTTCGTATTTATACACTATTTCCGAGGTTAGACATTTCCCACTCAACGGACAATTCGAAGGTATTCTGCAATTATATATATATATATATATATATATATATATATATATATATATAACCACTTCATTTACTCACATAAAATTAATATACGAACGTATAAATTTATGCGTAAACTTAAAGTATTTATTTCAAAGGTGCTCAATACGTAGGTAGAGCTAGTTAGTAAGTTATAAAATATAGATGGCGATTAAGCTACACTGAATATTCTGCGTTTCATCTACTCTAGGACTCTTCAGGCTTATGCGCGAATTTTGTGGTTGTTTGTCGTTTTTATATACGCATTTTCTATTGAGATTTTAGTTAGCCAATCAGCTTTCTAGTATCCACCGCGCCCTTCCTATCACAAAGGCTTATTTGACCTGTTCCTTTGTGTGTGCTCTATTTAGCCTGAAGTTTCTTTATCTGTTTTAAATCTAGGTTAGGGTTTTTTTTTACCGGCGAATGTCGGTAATCGAATGGAAAATAATAAGACAAGCTACCACGTGTAGGGACCAAGACGACCCATATAGATTATGCCTTCATGAAAAATTTGCTATCCTTTACTATATATATATATATATATCCGTAGAAATATATTTTCTTATAATATATATCAATCCTTATTTAAGAAGCTCAATGTAATTACAGAGCAATATAGAGAATAAATCACCTAATGCAATTCTATTCCTCTTTTTGCTTTTATTTTTAATGCTGTTTCTTGTACCCCCTACTCTCGTTTACGCCATCTCTATTAGTTTCTATCCCAGATTCCTTTTTAAATGATACTACATGATGCCTGTATATGTCCTTAAACACTGTTCTCGTAGCTCCCAGATATATCTTCTAAGTGTTATCGGTTTTTATCTCGCATTTATACACTATTTCCGAGGTTAGACATTTCCCATCCAACGGACACATAACAGGTATTTTGCAATTACATTTTCTGTTTGGTGTATTTTCGTTTGATGCTAGTTCGTTGTGGTCCACAAAGTATGGAAATAAAACATTTAAAAATTAAAATAAAAAACGTTTACAAGTGTTTTTGATATAGATGTGCATAAGAATACTTTGATAAGTATGCTTTAACTTAAATAGGGATGGTTTAATAAAATTGTGAGGTCTGCGTTCGCGCCTAGCCTCCATAGAATAGAAATAGGCACAAAATTTAATAAGGACTTTTCATATCTATCTGCGTACGTATACTTTGATAATTATGTTTCAGTTTGAAGAAAGATGATATAATAAAATTATGGGGTGTTCGTTCGCGCCTTACCTCCATAAAATGGAAATATGTTATAAAGTTTAACAAGGTTTTTTTTAATATAGATCCACAGAATATTGGGGTTTATCTATTTTATTTTTACTTTCATCATATTTGGCTTTGGTTTTGATACCCTCAGATTCGAAGCTATCTCTTTACAAGCCTTCCTTTTCATAACATATCATACAGAGTTTAAATCAGAGTCCATTTTCTGTAGGCTGTTTTTGAACCCAGTCAACGACGAGTACTTTTGCTAGTATATATATATATATATATATATATTTATCGAATAACTGAATAACGCCTATATTAAAAAATTCATGCGGTTGACCATCTTACAATTTTATCCTTGAATTCAGTTGACATTTACAATTCTTGACAGTATCTGTTTCGTAGCGCCAACTCAGTCGCTTAATTTTTATATTAATATTAAATTAAAAATGGCGTAATGGAACCATATTATAAGGTATTAATAGCTTCTCTTCCACATTTCGGATGTTAATCATGTCAAAACGCACTTTATTTTCTTTTTACGGATTGAGTGTTGCTATTTTCTCTGATGAGTTAAGGGCATAATAGATTCACTAATTGATATAATAATTAAGCGATTGGTATTATATGTATATGTGTGTGTGTGTGTGTGTGTGTTTGCGTGTGTGTGATTGTTGAGTTGGATTAAATCCGCTGATATGAAATTGAATAAATGTGAAAGGACCTGAATACTAAACGTTTCGCCCGATTTATGCGGGCTTTTTCAAGATGTCAGTGACCATCCCTCTTGAAAAGCCCGCACCAATCGGGCGAAACGTTGAGTATTCAGGTCCTTGCAACTCCATTCTATTTCATATATATATATATACAAGACACAAATTAAGGACTAAGCTATGTTTTACATGAACCTATGGTTCGACAGGATACTCAAACGAGATATATAACCAGGTCCTTAATTCGCTGAGTTTTAGAGAAATGCATGCTTATCATTTGAGGAAAGATAACAGCAAATTAATATTATAGCGAAGCTATGTATCTGCTGCTACTGGCATTAATTTAAACATTATATGAAAATTAATCATAAATAAAAAAAATTATACAAAGTGTTCATAAAATGTAAAAATAAATTTAAAAATAAAAAAATAAATTAAAATGAAGGAATAAAAACATATGAAATTATATGAAGAAGTTAAGTATTTTAAAGAGAGAATTGTAACAGAAGTAAAACATTTGCATTAGAGGTATCTGAAATTATTCTATTGACAAATAGATTCTACATTATATCCAAAATGAAGATGTTAGACAAATGTCATCTAAGCTTCAACCTCTGTCCCATCGACGAAATGTAGCATCCCTCTGCCTGTCCTACAAGTACTTTAACGGTGAATGCTCCGAAGAACTGCAAGGACTTGTACCCCTTCGACATAAATACCCCCCGACAAACCCGACAAGCAGCTAAATCTCACCTCTTCACAGTAGAAATCCCTAGATGTAAGAGACTCTTCTATTCCAGTATTTTCTTCTCCAGAACCGCTAGACTTTGGAATACCATTCCGGGTTCCTGCTTCCCCAACTGTACTGAAATGCAGAAGTTCAAGTGTAAAACGAATCGACATCTTGCTGCCAACTCCCTACACAGTATCCCCGATGCCTATGTCCCTGATAGTAGCCCCCTACATCAAAGTGGCAATGTCCCTTGTTTGGGGTGAAAATGTAATAAAATATCTTCTTTGGTAAAGAAGAAAAAAATTGTGTATAATAACAATAGTCTGTATAATCGACAGAGTCTGTAAACATTTAAGCGTTCGATAAACATTTAACATGACAGCAACAACAGGGACGAATTCACGTACCTGTTTTATCGAAAGATTACATCACAAAAACTATATTCCATTTAACATGTATTCACAAACCATGTTAACATTTCGGAGATTACAATGAGATGACTTCAGATTTTTAATCTTGATTTCACCACCCTGACTTCTCCCGACGTCTGCGACTGATTTCTTTCACTGCCTTCTTCGACTGGTCTCAGCGACTCCTCTCGACTTTTCTAT
The DNA here is from genome assembly GCF_053919585.1 of Euprymna scolopes. Lineage (NCBI taxonomy): Eukaryota > Metazoa > Mollusca > Cephalopoda > Sepiida > Sepiolidae > Euprymna > Euprymna scolopes. Next base: position 112,402,568 of record NC_136510.1, read on the forward strand.
CTAACGTGTGTCTATAAATTAAACTATTTCTTTGTGATTACATCCTTTTCATGTCGACAAATGAGTCCATCAGCCGATATCTTTATCACGTATCTTTTCATGTGCATTCCTTCTTTTTTGAAAAATATTGTTTTTTTTATTTATTTGAAATTCCTTCTTGTTATTGTTTTAAGAATCTAGTCAAGTTAAATTCCTAAAACGTCACAAAAACATATCAGTCATTGAATTGTATTTTCTCTTTAAAACAAACCTATTTCAATAATAATAATAATAATAATAATAATAATAATAATAATAATAATAATAATAATATTAATAGTAATAATAATAATAATTATTATTATTATTATTATTATTATTATTATTATTATTATTATTATTATTATTATTATATTGGACGACTTGAAACATTTTGCAAGGACCAAACACGAACTGAAGTCACTAATAAACACTACCAGGATCTTCATCCAGGATATCAAAATGGAGTTTGGTATGAAAAAGTGCGCACTACTAGTTGGAGGAAAGGGAAAACTTGCGACAACAGAAGGCATAGAACTACCCAACAAAACGGAGATAAGGGCCCTAGGGAAAAACGCGCATAAATACTTGGGAGTTCTGACAGCAGACATCATCAAAGCAACAGAAATGAAAGTGAGAATCGGAAAGAAATACCCCAGGAGTACAAGAAAACTTCTAGCAACAAAATTGTATAGCAGAAACCTAATAAAATGATATAAACATATGGGCAGTATCACTAGTAAGGTACTCTGGACCGTTTATAGGAAACCTCATGACCATGCACTATGCATCAGGAAACTCATGGCCATGCACTATGCACCAGGAAACTCATGACCATGCACTATGTACCAGGAAACTCTTGGCCATGCACTATGCACCAGGAAACTCATGGCCATGCACTATGCACCAGGAAACTCATGACCATGCACTATGCACCAGGAAACTCATGACCATGCACTGTGCACCAGGAAACTCATGGGCATGCACTATGCACCAGAAAACTCATGGCCATGTACTATGTACCAGGAAACTCATGGCCATGCACTATGCACCAGGAAACTCATGACCATGCACTGTGCACCAGGAAACTCATGGCCATGCACTATGCACCAGGAAACTCATGATCATGCACTGTGCACCAGGAAACTCATGACCATGCACTATGCACCAGGAAACTCATGGCCATGCACTATGCACCAGGAAACTTATGACCATGCACTATGCACCAGGAAACTCATGACCATGCACTATGCACCAGGAAACTCATGGCCATGCACTATGCACCAGGAAACTCATAACCATGCACTATGCACCAGGAAACTCATGACCATGCACTATTCACCAGGAAACTCATGACCATGAACTATGCACCAGGAAACTCATGACCATGTACTATGCACTAGGAAACTCATGGCCATGCACTATGTACCAGGAAACTCATGACCATGCACTATGCACCAGGAAACTCATGGCCATGCACTATGCACCAGGAAACTCATGACCATGCACTATGCACCAAGAAACTCATGACCATGCACTATGCACCAAGAAACTCATGACCATGCACTATGCACCAGGAAACTCATGACCATGCACTATGCACCAGGAAACTCATGACCATGCACTATGCACCAGGAAACTCATGACCATGCACTATGCACCAGGAAACTCATGACCATGCACTATGCACCAGGAAACTCATGACCATGCACTATGCACCAAGAAACTCATGACCATGCACTATGCACCAAGAAACTCATGACCATGCACTATGCACCAGGAAACTCATGACCATGCACTATGCACCAGGAAACTCATGGGCATGCACTATGCACCAGGAAACTCATGGCCATGCACTATGCACCAGGAAACTCATGACCATGCACTATGCACCAAGAAACTCATGGCCATGCACTATGTACCAGGAAACTCATGACCATGCACTATGCACCAGGAAACTCATGACCATGCACTATGCACCAGGAAACTCATGACCATGCACTATACACCAGGAAACTCATGACCATGCACTGTGCATTAGGAAACTCATGACCATGCACTATGCACTACATCCAAACGACGATGTTAACCGACTTTACGTGAAAAGGAAAGAATGTCGAAGAAGACAAGTTTTTATAGAAGATTGTGTGCATGACAAAAAAAGAATTAGAAACGCAAAACACGGATAATCATAACAGCGAAATGCCATGAAAAAAAATCGAAAAAACAGGAAACAGAGAGATAAATATATGACGAGAAAAAATTTGTAAGAAAAACAACTACATGGAAGATTCATTTTGATGACAAAAAATGAAAATAATGAAAACACTTGGACATGGATACGAAAAGGACACCCAAGCCGAGAAACTGAATCCCTGATAACTACAGCATAAGATAACTCGATAATAACCAACCACATCAAAGCAAAGACAGAAAAAGCACAAGAAAACTGCAAAGAGACGAAACGGTTAACCACATAGTAAGTGAATGGAGCAATCTGGCCCAAAAGCAACACAAGAACAGACACGACCAAGTGGGAAGGGTAGTACACTGAGAATTATGCAAACAACTGCATCTCGAACGCATAAACAAGTGGTACAAACATAAGCCGGCAACAGTACTTGAGAACGAGAAATACAAAATCCTATGGGACATAGACATACAAACAGATAAACCCATTTCAACAAGAAAGCCGGATGTCGTAATAATTAACAAGAAAAGAAAAGTCCAAATCGTAGACTTTGCTATTCCAGTCGATCAAAGGGTGATTATCAAAGAAAAAGAAGAAACGGAGCAAATCCGCACAGCTAGTCAGAGCGCTGAAATGGATATAGAAGATGAAGAAAATCACAATGATACTATAATAATTTCCATAATAGTAGAGACATTTGGAACAATTCCGAAAAAAACTTTAGAAAAAAGAATGAGAGAAATTGGAATCAAAGGAATAACTGGAAAAATACAACGAAAAACAATAATGAAAACAGCTTAAATATTAAGGAAACCCCTTGAATGTGGAAACTAACACATATGAGCAACAAGCGCGGACCAAAGTGCTGCAGGGGCAAAATATGAAGCGCTACATGGAACGAAGAACATTGAAGCCGCATATCTATAAGTTCTATAACACAAGCCTATCCCCCATTACCACAACACTCTTCCCTAGAAAAAAGAGTTAGACCAAACAGCCAAGTAGAGTCAAGGAGAAAGAAAAAATCGAGGAGAGAACACTGATCAGACTTCCCTTGGAGAAGTACGAGGGGAACTGGGACCTTAGAGAGGCTTATTGGCACTCACATTTCAGTGAAGACAAATAGCCGCTGCCAACGAGAAATCAATGGCAAGCACCTATTGTGATAATGCACATTTATTTCTAAATACTATCGAAAGAGGCGAAGAGTACTGGAAATCTGTAGAGACTTGTTGTCACTCAGCTTCCAGGAAACCACAGGCTGTTTTCAAGAAGAGATCTTTGATGACCTGTGTGAAAGCTCCTTGTGAGCCAATAGTAATAATCTTGCTCAGATAATTCGTCGATACCCCAGGAATGCTAATATGCAACAAATGTACGTTATGATATTCATAACATACTAGTTTCAATTTGCGCGCTTGGAGATGATTTCGTTTACGAGGTTAATTTTATCAGATCAAAAGAATTACATGTTTTAAAACTGCAATTTTTTTACTAAGAGCTATTGTCGAAATCGTCCAATTTCCATAAAGCTTTGCTGTGCAAATTTTACCTTGTTAAGATGCAATAAAAACAAACCTAAGAGATTGACCGACATAAAATCTTTCTCATCGAGATTCGCTGACGCAACTAATAAGCTTATATAAGATAATACATCAAGTCTGTGCAGTTTCAAAAGATTCATTCACCTTGTTTTAGTGATACTTTTATAAAACGGGCGCCGAACAGGCGCCAATCTTCAGATGTAGTTTAATGTGTATTAACGAGTTAGAATAAAAGAAATGTAATTCGAGCACGATTTCGAACAACAGCATACGGATAAAACTGTCTGATAGCGAAATACCGCTAGCAGCGTAATGTATAAAAATTATCGGGCCTGTGTCACATGACAAACAAATATAGCATTATCTGATTAATTTTATTTCATTTTATTATATCTTCGCGACGAAATGATTTTAGGCGAAATCCTTAATTGAAACCTAAACATTAAAACGAGTTGGTTGTGTTATTCTATGTTTAGTCTCATTACATTTAAAATTAAAAAATCTCACCCATTATACCCTACTGGGAGGGTAACACATAAGTCTTTGTATAGGTAACCCTCTCAGTGGAGTATTAGCTTGCTTTTTCTTAGAATTCCTAGAATCTGGTCCTTTGAAATTTAGATTAC
>NC_136510.1:112411946-112429446 GCF_053919585.1 Euprymna scolopes
AATTTACACTTTCAATGTCTTACTTTCTTCGTTTCTCTCACTGTGTCATCGATTATACGTTTCTCGTCTCTCTTACGAATTCTGTCCGCCTTTATTCGCCTACCTTTTATCTAAACATTTGGGTTTCCAACCACTAGACTTTTTCCTCCGGAGTCACCACTTATCAAGTCCCGAAGGCCACTCGAGGATAAAGTTTAATGAAGACGGTAGCTTAGTAATCGTTAATGGTGTAAACTGTATAGAATATGATTATTTATAGAGACGACACAAGAACTTGTTTACATTAGACTTGAAGGCTACCATGTTGTATTCAACCGGAAAGAAGGTCAGCAGAAAAGTGTTTCATAGGCGGGCAGTTCTGTTAAAGAATCTTTGTTCAAGGAATTTGCGTTTAGATTTAAGCAGTGGTAAAGAGTGGAGGAAATCGTATATAGTGGTTGTAGCTAGTTGAGTGTTTTTGAAAGTTTGACAGGTGCCACCATTTGATTAATTTCCGTCAAGCACTTCCTCTGAAAATAACGATAGAGTAAACAGAGGCAACGTCTCTTATGTGGCAGAAAATTTGAAGGTAACAAGCATCACCTACTATGGTTTCAAAGACGGTTTTGAACTTTGTCAAGGCTTGATGAGGTGCGACGAGCAGCTCCTGTCCAGATGTTATTCTGTCTCACTCTGTCTCACTCTTATTGGTCTTTGTCCTATATATATATATATATATATATATATATATATCTGTCTTCTTACACCCTCTCACTCTCTCTCTCTCTCTCTCTCTCTCTCTATCTATCTGTCTATCTATCTATCTGTCTTGTAGGTTTTAAAAAAAACAGTGCAGAAATAAGAAAGAAAGGAGATAGAACATAAAAAAGATTCAGGGAAACTCTCCATCAAAATACAGCGGTATTCTGTTACAATAAGAGAGAGAGGGCGGGAGGAGAGGAAAATAAAGGAAGATAACGCTAGATTAAAGGCTGATTAAATTAGCACATAGGATGCTTAAGGAGCAAAAAGATAGAACTATGTGATCTTATTTTCTCGCTCTGTTCATATTCGTATATTTACTTTGGATTCTTGATCCATCTTCTCTTTCTCTGTCTGTCTGTCTGTCTGTCTCTCTCTCTCTCTGAATTTTTCATTCCGACCTGGTCTCCGCATTATACGATCTATATCTTATCATATTCTCACAAAACAATTTTATCGATCTCCCTTTCTGATTGTTCTCTTTTTAAACACAATATTCCGCACTTTCATTCCCCTCTTACCTCTTTTATTTTCTCTTTCTCTTTTTCTCTCTCCTTTCCGCTCTCTTCCTTCTCTCTCCTTCTCTCTTCCTCTAGCTCTAAATTACAATACTTAGAATATAATTTATAATTACTTCAGGCTACTACTCGGCCTGGGGATTTCAGAACGAGACGAATCTTTCTCTGTGGATTAAAAAGTGTTCAATTCGAAATGCTGCATAAATTTCCGACTTCGACATGTGACACTAAAATTATATAAGACACATCTAAATAATATGTAAAGTTACATATGTTGCAACATTGTAATAATAACACTTAAAATGATAACAGTTGTATTTCCTGGGGTTTCAGAACGGTCAGATACACAGTAATAGTTGCTACGTATAAATAACTTGGTGAACTTTGATGGAGAAATATGGAGAGAGAGTTATGGGAAAATACGAAAGGAAGAGCTAGGATAAAAATGCTACAAATAAGAGAAAAGAAAATATGAAAGATGAGGACAAGGATGAGAGATAACACAAAAGGATAGCAACGATGCGCGAATACATAAAAGGAGAGTAAGGATGAGCAAATGCACAAAAGAAGAGCAAGTATGGATAAAGATACAAAAGAAGAGCAAGTATGGGTAAAGATACAAAAGAAGAGCAAGTATGGGTAAAGATACAAAAGAAGAGCAAGTATGGATAAAGATACAAAAGAAGAGCAAGTATGGATAAAGATACAAAAGAAGAGCAAGTATGAATAAAGATACAAAAGAAGAGCAAGTATGGGTAAAGATACAAAAGAAGAGCAAGTATGGATAAAGATACAAAAGAAGAGCAAGTATGGATAAAGATACAAAAGAAGAGCAAGTATGGATAAAGATACAAAAGAAGAGCAAGTATGGGTAAAGATACAAAAGAAGAGCAAGTATGGATAAAGATACAAAAGAAGAGCAAGTATGGATAAAGATACAAAAGAAGAGCAAGTATGGATAAAGATACAAAAGAAGAGCAAGTATGGGTAAAGATACAAAAGAAGAGCAAGTATGGATAAAGATACAAAAGAAGAGCAAGTATGGATAAAGATACAAAAGAAGAGCAAGTATGGATAAAGATACAAAAGAAGAGCAAGTATGGGTAAAGATACAAAAGAAGAGCAAGTATGGATAAAGATACAAAAGAAGAGCAAGTATGGATAAAGATACAAAAGAAGAGCAAGTATGGGTAAAGATACAAAAGAAGAGCAAGTATGGATAAAGATACAAAAGAAGAGCAAGTATGGATAAAGATACAAAAGAAGAGCAAGTATGGATAAAGATACAAAAGAAGAGCAAGTATGGATAAAGATACAAAAGAAGAGCAAGTATGGATAAAGATACAAAAGAAGAGCAAGTATGAATAAAGATACAAAAGAAGAGCAAGTATGGGTAAAGATACAAAAGAAGAGCAAGTATGGATAAAGATACAAAAGAAGAGCAAGTATGGATAAAGATACAAAAGAAGAGCAAGTATGGATAAAGATACAAAAGAAGAGCAAGTATGGGTAAAGATACAAAAGAAGAGCAAGTATGGATAAAGATACAAAAGAAGAGCAAGTATGGATAAAGATACAAAAGAAGAGCAAGTATGGATAAAGATACAAAAGAAGAGCAAGTATGGGTAAAGATACAAAAGAAGAGCAAGTATGGATAAAGATACAAAAGAAGAGCAAGTATGGATAAAGATACAAAAGAAGAGCAAGTATGGATAAAGATACAAAAGAAGAGCAAGTATGGATAAAGATACAAAAGAAGAGCAAGTATGGGTAAAGATACAAAAGAAGAGCAAGTATGGATAAAGATACAAAAGAAGAGCAAGTATGGATAAAGATACAAAAGAAGAGCAAGTATGGGTAAAGATACAAAAGAAGAGCAAGTATGGATAAAGATACAAAAGAAGAGCAAGTATGGATAAAGATACAAAAGAAGAGCAAGTATGGATAAAGATACAAAAGAAGAGCAAGTATGGATAAAGATACAAAAGAAGAGCAAGTATGGATAAAGATACAAAAGAAGAGCAAGTATGGGTAAAGATACAAAAGAAGAGCAAGTATGGATAAAGATACAAAAGAAGAGCAAGTATGGATAAAGATACAAAAGAAGAGCAAGTATGGATAAAGATACAAAAGAAGAGCAAGTATGGGTAAAGATACAAAAGAAGAGCAAGTATGGATAAAGATACAAAAGAAGAGCAAGTATGGATAAAGATACAAAAGAAGAGCAAGTATGGATAAAGATACAAAAGAAGAGCAAGTATGGGTAAAGATACAAAAGAAGAGCAAGTATGGATAAAGATACAAAAGAAGAGCAAGTATGGATAAAGATACAAAAGAAGAGCAAGTATGGATAAAGATACAAAAGAAGAGCAAGTATGGATAAAGATACAAAAGAAGAGCAAGTATGGATAAAGATACAAAAGAAGAGCAAGTATGGGTAAAGATACAAAAGAAGAGCAAGTATGGATAAAGATACAAAAGAAGAGCAAGTATGGATAAAGATACAAAAGAAGAGCAAGTATGGATAAAGATACAAAAGAAGAGCAAGTATGGGTAAAGATACAAAAGAAGAGCAAGTATGGATAAAGATACAAAAGAAGAGCAAGTATGGATAAAGATACAAAAGAAGAGCAAGTATGGGTAAAGATACAAAAGAAGAGCAAGTATGGATAAAGATACAAAAGAAGAGCAAGTATGGATAAAGATACAAAAGAAGAGCAAGTATGGATAAAGATACAAAAGAAGAGCAAGTATGGGTAAAGATACAAAAGAAGAGCAAGTATGGATAAAGATACAAAAGAAGAGCAAGTATGGATAAAGATACAAAAGAAGAGCAAGTATGGATAAAGATACAAAAGAAGAGCAAGTATGGGTAAAGATACAAAAGAAGAGCAAGTATGGATAAAGATACAAAAGAAGAGCAAGTATGGATAAAGATACAAAAGAAGAGCAAGTATGGATAAAGATACAAAAGAAGAGCAAGTATGGATAAAGATACAAAAGAAGAGCAAGTATGGATAAAGATACAAAAGAAGAGCAAGTATGGGTAAAGATACAAAAGAAGAGCAAGTATGGATAAAGATACAAAAGAAGAGCAAGTATGGATAAAGATACAAAAGAAGAGCAAGTATGGATAAAGATACAAAAGAAGAGCAAGTATGGATAAAGATACAAAAGAAGAGCAAGTATGGATAAAGATACAAAAGAAGAGCAAGTATGGGTAAAGATACAAAAGAAGAGCAAGTATGGATAAAGATACAAAAGAAGAGCAAGTATGGATAAAGATACAAAAGAAGAGCAAGTATGGATAAAGATACAAAAGAAGAGCAAGTATGGATAAAGATACAAAAGAAGAGCAAGTATGGATAAAGATACAAAAGAAGAGCAAGTATGGATAAAGATACAAAAGAAGAGCAAGTATGGATAAAGATACAAAAGAAGAGCAAGTATGGATAAAGATACAAAAGAAGAGCAAGTATGGATAAAGATACAAAAGAAGAGCAAGTATGGATAAAGATACAAAAGAAGAGCAAGTATGGATAAAGATACAAAAGAAGAGCAAGTATGGATAAAGATACAAAAGAAGAGCAAGTATGGATAAAGATACAAAAGAAGAGCAAGTATGGATAAAGATACAAAAGAAGAGCAAGTATGGATAAAGATACAAAAGAAGAGCAAGTATGGGTAAAGATACAAAAGAAGAGCAAGTATGGATAAAGATACAAAAGAAGAGCAAGTATGGATAAAGATACAAAAGAAGAGCAAGTATGGATAAAGATACAAAAGAAGAGCAAGTATGGGTAAAGATACAAAAGAAGAGCAAGTATGGATAAAGATACAAAAGAAGAGCAAGTATGGATAAAGATACAAAAGAAGAGCAAGTATGGATAAAGATACAAAAGAAGAGCAAGTATGGATAAAGATACAAAAGAAGAGCAAGTATGGGTAAAGATACAAAAGAAGAGCAAGTATGGATAAAGATACAAAAGAAGAGCAAGTATGGATAAAGATACAAAAGAAGAGCAAGTATGGGTAAAGATACAAAAGAAGAGCAAGTATGGATAAAGATACAAAAGAAGAGCAAGTATGGATAAAGATACAAAAGAAGAGCAAGTATGGATAAAGATACAAAAGAAGAGCAAGTATGGATAAAGATACAAAAGAAGAGCAAGTATGGATAAAGATACAAAAGAAGAGCAAGTATGGGTAAAGATACAAAAGAAGAGCAAGTATGGATAAAGATACAAAAGAAGAGCAAGTATGGATAAAGATACAAAAGAAGAGCAAGTATGGATAAAGATACAAAAGAAGAGCAAGTATGGGTAAAGATACAAAAGAAGAGCAAGTATGGATAAAGATACAAAAGAAGAGCAAGTATGGATAAAGATACAAAAGAAGAGCAAGTATGGGTAAAGATACAAAAGAAGAGCAAGTATGGATAAAGATACAAAAGAAGAGCAAGTATGGATAAAGATACAAAAGAAGAGCAAGTATGGATAAAGATACAAAAGAAGAGCAAGTATGGGTAAAGATACAAAAGAAGAGCAAGTATGGATAAAGATACAAAAGAAGAGCAAGTATGGATAAAGATACAAAAGAAGAGCAAGTATGGATAAAGATACAAAAGAAGAGCAAGTATGGGTAAAGATACAAAAGAAGAGCAAGTATGGATAAAGATACAAAAGAAGAGCAAGTATGGATAAAGATACAAAAGAAGAGCAAGTATGGATAAAGATACAAAAGAAGAGCAAGTATGGATAAAGATACAAAAGAAGAGCAAGTATGGATAAAGATACAAAAGAAGAGCAAGTATGGGTAAAGATACAAAAGAAGAGCAAGTATGGATAAAGATACAAAAGAAGAGCAAGTATGGATAAAGATACAAAAGAAGAGCAAGTATGGATAAAGATACAAAAGAAGAGCAAGTATGGGTAAAGATACAAAAGAAGAGCAAGTATGGATAAAGATACAAAAGAAGAGCAAGTATGGATAAAGATACAAAAGAAGAGCAAGTATGGGTAAAGATACAAAAGAAGAGCAAGTATGGATAAAGATACAAAAGAAGAGCAAGTATGGATAAAGATACAAAAGAAGAGCAAGTATGGATAAAGATACAAAAGAAGAGCAAGTATGGGTAAAGATACAAAAGAAGAGCAAGTATGGATAAAGATACAAAAGAAGAGCAAGTATGGATAAAGATACAAAAGAAGAGCAAGTATGGATAAAGATACAAAAGAAGAGCAAGTATGGGTAAAGATACAAAAGAAGAGCAAGTATGGATAAAGATACAAAAGAAGAGCAAGTATGGATAAAGATACAAAAGAAGAGCAAGTATGGATAAAGATACAAAAGAAGAGCAAGTATGGATAAAGATACAAAAGAAGAGCAAGTATGGATAAAGATACAAAAGAAGAGCAAGTATGGGTAAAGATACAAAAGAAGAGCAAGTATGGATAAAGATACAAAAGAAGAGCAAGTATGGATAAAGATACAAAAGAAGAGCAAGTATGGATAAAGATACAAAAGAAGAGCAAGTATGGATAAAGATACAAAAGAAGAGCAAGTATGGATAAAGATACAAAAGAAGAGCAAGTATGGGTAAAGATACAAAAGAAGAGCAAGTATGGATAAAGATACAAAAGAAGAGCAAGTATGGATAAAGATACAAAAGAAGAGCAAGTATGGATAAAGATACAAAAGAAGAGCAAGTATGGATAAAGATACAAAAGAAGAGCAAGTATGGATAAAGATACAAAAGAAGAGCAAGTATGGATAAAGATACAAAAGAAGAGCAAGTATGGATAAAGATACAAAAGAAGAGCAAGTATGGATAAAGATACAAAAGAAGAGCAAGTATGGATAAAGATACAAAAGAAGAGCAAGTATGGATAAAGATACAAAAGAAGAGCAAGTATGGATAAAGATACAAAAGAAGAGCAAGTATGGATAAAGATACAAAAGAAGAGCAAGTATGGATAAAGATACAAAAGAAGAGCAAGTATGGATAAAGATACAAAAGAAGAGCAAGTATGAATAAAGATACAAAAGAAGAGCAAGTATGGATAAAGATACAAAAGAAGAGCAAGTATGAATAAAGATACAAAAGAAGAGCAAGTATGGATAAAGATACAAAAGAAGAGCAAGTATGGATAAAGATACAAAAGGAGAGCAAGTATGGATAAAGATACAAAAGGAGAGCAAGTATGGATAAAGATACAAAAGAAGAGCAAGTATGGATAAAGATACAAAAGAAGAGCAAGTATGGATAAAGATACAAAAGGAGAGCAAGTATGGATAAAGATACAAAAGAAGAGCAATGGTTGAACAATGCAGAAAAGCAGATTAGGAGTGCAAAAATACAGAAGCGAAAACTAAGTACGGAAAACACAAAAATTAGAGCTTGGGTGCAATAATATATGAACACGACAAGTAGTATAGAAAAATACAAAAAGGTCAGTGAGAAAAAAAAGATTGTAAGAACGAATGCAAAAATAAATAACGATGATCAGAAAAATGGAGCAATACGAGGATGGGAGAATTAAAAAGAACTGCGATGGAGAGAATGCGTAAAACTGCAATGGGAGAACATGGAAAATGTTACACAGCGGACTGTAGCAGCAACAGCAGCTGTACTGCATATGTAAATGTGCGAGGTTACGTTACAACGTGGAAAAAAGAAAGAAAATATAATAAAAAAGAAATACGTAACTCGAAAAAGAAAAAAATACTCGGGTTACACACGTGACCCGAATAAGACCGGGAAAGACGTGTCCTATACATGTCCCGGCAAAGACAGTGTACCACTTGTTTGACACAGCAGAGTTCTGTTAAGCATATTAGTGTATGAGAAGACTTTTGAACATTAGACATGGTATTATTCTGGAAGTACCTGTAAATAAAGGTCTATTGTTCCAACTGGAAAAAAGTTAGTAACCAATCTCTTATACAAAAATATTCCATAAAAATAACCTAAAGTTATCATACAGCTGCTGCGAAAATGTAGAGAAGATAATTAAAGCACATATCAACAAATATTAAATAAAAGCAATGAAAACAACAACAAAATAAACAATAAAAAAGTGGACACCATGAAAAATATAACTAACGCAAAGAACACATATGTAAATAGTAGAAATAATAATAATAATAATAATAATAATAATAATAATAATAATAATAATAATAATAATAACCCCACTCTGGCCAACGAGGTGTTGTTCTGGAATACATGTAAATAAATATCTATTGTTCCAACTGAAAAAAGTGAGTCGAATTCTTTCCTTGTCTCTATTTTCTTGTGACTGTCTTGGCATGTAACAGCTACGTTACATAAAGGTAATCCAAATAAGAAAATATAAAAATAATATCATGGATAACACAATATGGAAAGCAGCAAATATAAGCAAGTTTAGTGAAAAAGAATTAATTGCTTGCCGAGCCGTAGAACGTAAATCTCATCTAATAATCCCGAAATCGCTGCCATTATAGACAGAATCAACACTTGATTATCTGATCATCACCCTTTTCCTATTTGCTATTAGAAAAAAGCATGTAAGTCGGGTCTTATAATAATGCTCTGCTGAGCTTATCCCTGTCATCATAAAGCTCTGCAACAAATCTCTTGTAGGATTTTGCTTCACTTATAGCTGAAAAGGTGCATTTATGTATTAGCGTTGAAGAATTCTTGTGAAAGAGTGGGCCCGCGAAATTATCGCTATATATCTCCTTTTATTATCTTCACTAAAATCGGCAAATTCATTAATAAATCTAGCAATAGTGTAGAACCTCGTAAATTCTGATTTTATTCTGACAACCAGTATGGATTAAGACAAAACTGCTCTACTGAGGATTTACGGACTACTTTCTCTGAACTCGTATACAATACACTGATATAGCAGGTGAAGTAAGAACGGTACCACTTGATATATACTAAAACTTTGACACGGTCTGGCATGAAGGTATTCTAATGAAAATTAATTCGAATATTGAATCGTATCAGATACTTTTAAACCAGAATAAAAATTTGCGTCGTCTTCTATAGTCGTACATTCAACAAACAGACATTAATGCGAAGTGTCCTAGAGGGCGGCCCTTGAATATTTACTATTTCTGATTTTCATGGCGATATCAGGTATGAAATTGCATCCGAGATGGGCATCTTTCTTGATGACATTTTATTTTATTCCCAACATTTCAGAAAAACGAACGCACTTTACGTTACGCGACTTAACACTTTAGTAATTCATAAAAATAAAATTGGAAAAGAATAAAATTCGGCTCGGCGTTTTATTTATTTATTTATTTATTTAAGGTGCACATTAACTGCATTTATTTGTGATTCTTCAAAAACAACACATTTCATTATTTTTCAAAGTCTCTTCGTACACACGTGCGCTTAAAAAAGGTATCTCCCACCCCCACTTAACGCTGACAATAACCAACCATTTATTGCCTTCGACTTTACACGTCCATCTTCCCGGCGCGAACTTTGCTGCTAACCGACCGTGTGCTGTCCTTTTCTTTTTTTCTTTTTCTTGTGACACAAGCCTGTACGCACTTTATAATTTGCATCGTGCACAAATGGCTGCTGCTGCGGATGCTAATAACTACGTTAACCATTCATCGTGCTGCTGATATTTTCATACGCGCTCTCCCGCGCTCTGTTATAAGGATACATAATAGAAATGATAGTGAATGCTAAGAAATAACACCCAATCTGTAGTAAAAAAAAAAAAATACACGGTATAACCCAGTTGATCCAACGGTTCTTGTTAAATCACCGAAGTTAAGCCAAGTTGAGCCTGGTCACTTCAAGTTGGCTTACTATTTGGGAATACGAGGCGTAGTATTTAGGGAAATGTCGACATCGTTCCTGCAAGAATTGCTAAAACCAAACGTTGTCATCTTCACTAACAAGGATATGCATGCAACCGGTGACTGCCTGTGAAATTGATATTTCTTTGAAATGTTTTCCTTCGATGGGAGCTGTTTTACACGACTAGGTTGAATGAAGCTTTAGTAGAAATGTCACCCAAAATCAACGTTTACAGTTGAGGCTACTACAACAAATTCATTTTATTTAACAATTATATAATAAATACAAAATAATCTCGAACCACCGTTTTTTTTTTTGTGCAAATGACTCCTTCTGGGAGTTCAACATTAAAACTTCCCGACCAACAATTTAACATGAAATTGAAAATTAATATGAAGATACGGCTACGTCTACTGCAAAGATTGTATTCTCCCTTTCCGCGTCAAAGAAACATATTTTACCTACTTTATCTCGACAAAACCACCATTCCCCTATGAATGGAGTAATGGTTGTATGTTTAGACCGATGAACAAAGCACTAATCTTTCTTTCTTAGGCAAACTCTAAACTTTTTTTAACGCCTGTGCCACAATTGAATTAATAGAACGTGTTTCGGTCAACTTGTGACGCTTGTACTTCCTCAACTCTTATGCTCCCAACCAATCCAAAAATTAGTTAAACGCCACTCCTTCACTGCATTGTTTACGTTCCAAATAGCTTTCTACTCTTACATCTAATTGGAATTTCCTGCCTGCTCCCAGTTTCCTCGACATTAGGAGCAGACAGGAAATTGAGCATGCTGAAATGTGAATGCGCAACTCTCCACTACTGGCGCCCCTATAAACTTCTTCTGTAATTCAGAGTAACTTCTAATCTCTCAGTTGCAATGGCCGTTGTTTTATTTGATATGCGTATAGTTACAAAAAATTAACTAAATACAAGCAGAGCAAATAAGTAAGCTAAGATATTCGGTGCATATATTTTATATTTCTTTTATTGCTATCATTAACCAAAGACGAAACGGCTGCTTTTGCTGCGACAACATCCAGCTGATAACGATAGGATTTTCTAAGATTGAAGCCGTGGTCAATAATCAATAGTTCGATTGGTTTACCTTTGTAAAAGTTTTTTTTTTCTTTTTTTTTATTTTAACTGGCAACTTTAAAAGATGAACTGGCGGCAGATCGATACGCATTTGTAAAAATAGTAAACAGAAAATTCCGAGATACACAAGCATTGATTAAGTCGCGTACATAGAACGTTAGTAAGATATGCTTTTGCTGGCATACATTCTCAGTGTTATATTTCTTTCTAATAACCAAAACTTCAAATGTGTTTAAGTCTATTTTATTTTAAAAAAAAAATGATTTTCATTTATGGACTTATACACTCGTTAGCGATAATAGAATTACACACACAGCTGGTTATAATTTTTTTTATTTTTTTTTTTTTTTGTAAATGTGAAAAATTTCCTCCACTCTATATCTGTGCCTAAATCAAAACGCGGATTCCATGAACAAAGCTTCTTTCTTAGAACTGCACGCCTGTGGAACTCTGTTCCGTCTGCCTGCTTCCCTCCGGACTACAACCTGGATGTCTTCAAGTCCAATGTTAACAAATTCCTAATGAACCGCCCCCCTTAATTAAACACTTCAGCAAATCTCCACACTAACGTAATGTACTTGCAATAACCCTTATCCCTGAGTGGCTTCCCGGCCTTGATAAGTGGTGATCACTGTGTAAAAAAAAGAGTTAATGTTCTATCGATTTTTATATGGTAAAAAGCTGCGATTACAAAAAATATATATATCCATATGACTTGGGTGCATTAGCTTGAATCGAAAGCGAAATAAAAACGTATAAAAAATATATATAACTTGAATTTCTTCAGCCATAATCGAAACCGAAACCAAAACTTATGAAGAATACTTGATAAAATTATTTATTAAAACAAATAGATGATTTAAGTGCAATCAGCTATAGTCGAAACCGAAACCAAAACTTATGAAGAATTCTTGGTAAAATTATTTATGACAAGAAATAGAAAATAATTAAACGACCCGGATGTAAGCGTGACACACAAAAGAACACACACGATATCGTATTAATAAATGGATTATGATTATCTCTATATTGATAAGATAGCGCGTGTTATTTTGGGTGTTACGCTTTCCAGCAACTTTCATTGGTTGAGATTTAAGAACACACACTCTATTTTATTAATATATAGCTTATACTAAATGTGAGTTAATGGATTTGGCGAGTGCTTAATGAGATCCCAGGTATAATCTCCTCCTACTTTTCGAGTAGGGGGTGGATCATACTCTGGCGTGTTTACTTACGGTGATGACGTAATTATCTTCTGTTAAAAAAGATGCATATAATATATTTATGATGTACTACCCTGCCATGTCATATTCCAAAAATCACATGGATGTACTGCTGATTCCAAAAATCAGGTAAATGGACTAGTGCACGCTAGTGGCTTATTCGTAACATTCCAAAAATCACGTAAATATATCAAGTAATCCTGAATTCATATTTTCGTCTTAATGTCCTCATGGCAGTAATTGCAAAAACTCTTCTTAAGGAGGGGCGATTACCAGCACTAGAATACTCATACTTATACCAATTCAGAAATTCATGTTTAATTAATGGTTGCCTTATCCCGTACCGTGTTAATGTGTTTGTGCATTAATTTCGAAAAGCTGCTGAAACAGTTTATGATTTAAACATTACTTTATTTAATGTATATTTTTAACAGTGAGGTGGGGGAAGCGAAACCAGTCCCAAAAATGACTGAAACAGCTTACGCATTAAACATTACTTTAATTCATGCATATTTTTAACAGTGGAGTGGGGGATATAAAGTTAGTGCAGGAAATGGCTGCAACCATCTACGTTTTAGACATTACTTTATTTAATGCATATTTTTAATAGCGGGTTGGGGGATTAGAAGTCAGTCCCTGAAACGGCTGAAACACTTTACGATTTATACATTACTTTTAATATCTATGGATATTTTTAACAGTGGGATGGAATTTAATCGAACAGCAAACATAAGAATCTTTAAATATACAACCATTGATTAAGATGTCTACAATAGAAGACCGAAAGATCAATCTCGCAATAAATATATGCGGGTGCATGTAGATATGCAAAGTTAAAAATGAAAAGTAATAATGAAATAGAATGATATCGATCGATGTGTATCTGCTTAGCAAAGACGTAATCACCGAAATTTATTTCAAGAAATAGTTTATGAAAATTCACTTGTTAATATAGGTTTTACATTAACGTCTGTGTTACATTAAAATGCCAGGTTTTTCAGATATTCAAAGTTCTAAAACGTTTTAATTATTGATAAAGAAATTAGCAATACAATTTGCTTTACATATTTTTTGTGTGGTGGGAGATTTGATGAAATTATTGCCTAAAATATTCTTGAGAAAAAAAAACGTTAATATTTCGATATGGATAAAATAATAGAGCAGACTCGTTTTGTCACACGTAAATTAGTAGTAGGTTCAATTAGTCGTGACGTCTCCTTTATTCTGTCTCGTTGTTATTAAGAATTATAGCTGTAACAATTAGAAACATATATTTTTTTTGCTTCAGGTTCATTTTGTACACGTTTACATTAATCTTCAAAACTACATATATTACACAATTCAACTAGTCTTACAAACTGCATTTATTCCACAGTGACTTAGCCTATATATTCCTGAGGTGATAGGGGCAGTGCTCCGAAAAAGACGTCCTTATTTATCAAAACACAAGTCATACAGAATGGTGTCTCTGGTTACTACACAATGTAGATTACTTTCACAACGTAACTTTCTGAACACATCAGCTTATATTCCTAATATTTAGCTTCAAGTAATACATTCACCTAAATTAAAAAAATGCGATGCTTTTCGGTCTAGTTTAGTCCGGAACAAGAAAATCGTGCGGATTTGCGTTTTGTTCATGCTGTTGAAAAGCCTGCAAAAATGAATGAAGAGATTCAAAAGTGTAACAAGTAACCGAATTCGATAGAGCGAAAAAGGCTCTTCAAAATGATATAAGACATGGCTATATATATCGATGAATTAATTCATAAATCATATATAAAATTAACATATGTGAGAAAACGATATTGTATTTGAACCACACTAATATTTCGTTAACACGCAACCCTGGATTCAATATGAATTATCTAAATGCAACTATATATTCAGAATATATTCATTGAATCAGGGGAGATAAGTACGCTAGTCTATGTAAGATTTCATGAATATCTCTGAATAATAAAGGACAATTAATGCACATTTTAATTGCATTAAGTAAAGTTTATTCGTTTCAGTGAAATTTCGCGCGAAATCTAAGACTCAATCCGTCCTTTCTGTCTTTAAATATTAGTCAACTTTTGCAAGGTAAAGTTCTAGCTTGATTAAATTAATTTTTCTTTTATCTTTGTTGTAAAGCAACTAAATATCAAATCGTTTCGCTACATTATCAACACCTAAGACACAAAATAACTACAAATTTAAACGCGAAGCAAAATTATTTATTCTCGTTCTTTATTATTTGATAATTATACAAAAAATTTTCTTTTGTAAATTTGGAGATAATTTCTATTATTACAACAATTGTTCTGATCTCTATGTCAAAATCTCATCTCTATGTTAAAATCAGAATTATTTATTTTATCCAGGGGTAGATTGTCCTCGGTCCGTTAATCATGATTAAGAAGTCGTAATATTTAATTGCAGTATGTTATTATAACACGTAGTGAGAATTGAAGAGCCAACGTCTAAAAGATTTTTTATTTAGAATAGATATAACGATCAACTAGCTCGATATAACGAGCTTAAAAAAGCTGGAACCTACAAGAGGCGAAACGTTGTAAAAATTACATTCAACATGAGAACAATGTACAAATTACTCCAAATAATGTTTTCAATACAGTTAAAACAATGATAGAAATTTATGGGGCCGATTGGGTGACATGTAGCACACAAAAAACGAATATTCAAAACATTAAATTCTGCATTGAATATGTTTTATGTGTAACTATTATAGATGATACGTTGAACAGTTTTCATAAAACAATCAATTCCAGAAGCGGATGGAGGTGAGGAAGACTTGTTTCGCGGTGTGAGTTCACGTCGTTACCAATTCGATAGGTGCTTTTCGTAAAATAAATAGGTGCATCGAATATGCACAGAGACCAAGAGTTCCATAGCGAGCAACTTGTGAAGCACCGTTTCAACGACGCCATTTGGCAGATGTCCAAGTTTTTGAATAGATTATTTTCCGGGCAATACGTACAATGCTTTGCTGAGCAGACTAGAAACCAATCAATTGTAATAGAGAATGTGTTTTATATGATCTGTATACTCCTATATATATATATATATATATATATATATATATATATATATATATATATATATATATATATATTTAAAGTGATGGTTGTGTAGTTCCAACTAGAGAAAAAAATGTATATTTAAAGGTGAAGGTTTTTATGTTTTTTTAGGGTTTTTTAAAAGACTTTGTTTCCCCATGTATAGCACACACTCACACACAATCACACACGCATATATATATATATATATATACATACATGTACATGTACATATGCACACGCATACGCGTGCAGGCACATACACATAAAACCCCCATAAAAACCTTCACCAAATGGACCAAAAGCGCCCTCTTTGAATCTAACTTTGACCGGACACTTTGAACACTTACGGTTGGAGACAGGGTGTCTGAGACAACATCACTCTGAAAAACACATTTAGTATCAGCAGAGGTAAAAATAACTTTTAAAATTCCCATTTTAAAGAAAAACTGTTTACGAAAACATCTGAAGAGAGCACACCCTAAGCTCGAAACGCGTTATGAAAATATTTAAAATAAAAATATGATGAAAACCTTTAAAAAAAAAACACAATTGTTGATGGCTAACCTCTTTTAAATATATATATATATATATATATATATATTTATTTATATATATAAATATTAAATACTAATATTAAATTAGCTATAGGATATTTACCTATCGAGCTTATTATATATCTAAATTACAACGAGCACTTTTCTTTCCCTGTATTTTAATTAAACTAGTAATTTTACTGTTACATTAAAATACATTTTGCTCTTTAGACTTTAATCTTCTTTATATATATATATATATATATATATATATATATATATAACTACTTAATTTACTCACATAAAACTAATATACGAAAGTATAGATTTATGCATAAACTTAAGTATTTACTTCAAAAGTGTTCAATACGTAAGTAGAGCTAGTTAGTAAGTTATAAAATGTATATGGCGATTAAGCTACACTGTGTAGCTTAATCGCCATATACATTTTATAACTTACTATATATATATATATACATATATAGTAAGTTATAAAATATATATGGCGATTAAGCTACTTACTCGCCATATACATTTTATAACTTACTATATATATACATATATAGTAAGTTATAAAATATATATGGCGATTAAGCTACACAGAATATTCCGCGTTTCATCCATGGTAGGATTCTGTGTAGCTTAATCGCCACATATATTTTATAACTTACTACCTAGCTCTACATACGTATTGAGCACTGCAATAGAGACAGACTCCAAAAACCATCGTTTTTATTTTATTCACATATGCATATTTACACACACACACACACACACACACAGATATATATATATATATATATATATATATATATATATATATATATATATATATATATTAAAAATAGTAAGCGGAAGTTTCTCGAGAGCTCTTTCGGCTATCATCTCGTCAGGAGAAAATCGATAGCGTATAAAATAATATTGTGTCGAAAAATAAAGAGTTCTAATGGGGAACTTATTAAATGTGCCAAAAGTACGGGGACACTAAAATAAATTTATTAACGTTTAAAAACGATTAAAATATTGGTACAATGAGGGAGGAAAAAAAATCGGGAGAAAAGATTCAAAGTTCCCCAAAGAGAAACAATGCGTTGGATGTTTCTTTTAGCCGGCACAAAGAAGGTTGACGCACCGCAATAGAGACAGACGGTGGTTGACGTCAAGCGAATGACAAAGAATAGGTAAAATAAATGGTAATCAACGTTTCGTTATGTCACAGAAGAAACGCATCTAGAAATGTATTTTCTAGAGTGAGAAGAAACTTAGGTTCGTTCTCTCTTTATTCGCATGTGGTGTATAACCTGTTTCCTCAGAATTGTTTTAACACGTCCTGACTATGCCCCCTGAAACGTTGATTAAAATTTATTTAAGTTAGTTTTTTTTTTTTATTATTCGCATATATATATATATTTATATATATTGTGCGTTCATCATATTTATCCTTCTTATTTCGCTCTCTCTCTCACTTTCTCTCTCTCTTTCTCTATATATATACATGT
>NC_136510.1:112434446-112474446 GCF_053919585.1 Euprymna scolopes
CTTTTTTTTTTTTTTTTTTTTGAATTTCCAACGTGTTTTCCCGTTTCTGAAATAGAACAGCGTCACAATTTGCACATGAAAAATTTGCAAATATTTGTACTGGTGTTTTGATTTCTCACTCACATTCATCCAGAGGAAGTATCGAAATAAAGACGAACCGTTGATGAATATAATTCGGTTTGTTCCTTTTTATTTCTCTATTTGCCGGAATACTATTTCCATTTTTCTCATCATATATATATATATATATATATATATATATATGCATATATATATACATATATACATATATATATATATATATATATATATATATATATATATATATATATATATATGGTGGGCAAACAATATAAGCTAAGTTAATTTAACAAATCCTAATATTACCAAAATGGCAACTGCTTTTTTTTTTCTTAATTTTGACTAATGTATTTTAACTATATGCGCATATATTGTCTTTAACTCTTTGCTTCCATGCGAGTCGTTTCTTCTATTACTTTATTTTTTATTTATTTATTCACTTTGTTTATTTATTTCTCTTTTTGCTTTTACCAACTGTGTATAACTTCTCTTTAAATGTATTTATTTAATGCATTTTAATTACATATGCGTAAAAATGGTCTCTAACACTTAGTCCCACGCGAGCCGTTTTTATGGTCAGAAGAACTCTACTCGATAACGAATAGCCTATGCAAGAATATAGAAGAGCTAGGACCACCTTTCTTTCTACTATAGAAGACAGAAGAACTTTAAAGTAGTATACTTTATATATGCAATCACCGTATGCTTGCTTGTATTTAAGTGTCCTCCATGATACCCATACCATACCAAACCACTGCACGTGGCTCATAATTTGACTGGCACTATATTTGTAACTGCAATATACATAATACCAGCTGTGATACTAGGGCTAATTTTGAGTAGATGAAACACTCTGCGCCTGACCTTAATGACTACAATTCCAAATCCCAACGAACTAGCTGTCCCTATAACTGGGAGGGAAAAACCTAATAGCTAGCTACGAAATCTTATACATTTTACCTCCAAGACGATTGCGTTTGTCTTACCTGCATGCATAAATAAAAAAAAAAAAAAATTCCTCCCTTCTTCAAACTAAACCTTACCTGTAACTCAAAAATCCTAATGGAAATCCATCTGTAAATAAATAACTCCTCTTCTCTTGAACGCTAACAATCTACTCCTTCCAACCTATCCGCCACTAAACTCCCACATTGCTCCGCATCTGTAGTGGAATCGCTAACTTCCAGCCCCTAATCCCTCACATGCAAACTGTTTTAATAGCCATCACTAAACATCTATAAATTTCTACCTCTAAGGCATGCATTACAGCTCATTCCTATCCAGTAAGGGACTTAACAGCCTATGCACACAAAGGCAGGTACTTAACAGCCAAAGTACCCAGAAACAAAGCGATATGCACTACACAACTGTCTCCTCGAGTTTTGCAACGATTAATTACGTTATTGAAACGACACTCCTTGTTATGCAAAACGCCCCATGACTCTTACTAAAAAATACCTACAACTTCAACTGTATTCGCACCTACTGAAAACCTGCCCATATATCTATTCACCTAATTACGCATGACTCAAAACTTGCTGTCTTATCCATGCTATATTGCACTTACATCTTAACCCTCCTATCATATAAAATAGCTCGGGCACAACTCGTAGCTCAATTCTTAATACCTACTCATACTGTAACACTATACTAGACCTAAGCTAACATTAATAAAACAAAAAAAGGGTAGGACTAAAATCACATTATCTCCTCCCTGACAAGCCCTCTTACAAACGCTTACACTGCATGAACTTCACCCACCCACTTTATCCATTAACAAGTAAATAGCATGTCCCTAAATCACTTTGAGGAGTGTAACTAATCAGTAGAGATATAATCCCCCACAAACTAACCCAGTAACACTAACCACGCGGGGTCGCAGAAATACCTGGATTAGAACCTAGGCGCGGAGAAAACCCTCTCAGGGCTGACGGACCCAGTAGGTCTTCCCAGATCATCCGTCTAGGAGAAGGAAAACTCTGAAACTAAACCAAAGGGGAGAGAGGCCTCTTCAGTCTTGGATGACAACCTTCCTAGAGCTGGTGACTCAAACAAATTCACCGGTTTGCAAACCTAAATTGCTTAAGGAGTAGATAGGCTCTGTCTATCGCCCGGCTTCCATACTCCTTCTTTGCCTATTAGTCAAGCGCAGAGACACTATCAGTGATTCGACAGAAACACCCAGCGGTAGATCTTGTTTCCTGGCTAGGGCAATGAACGCCGTTCTTCCCCATTCCCAGCATGCCCCACCCCTAAAACTGAACATTTGGGAGTGCTTGAGTATAAGATATGCCTGAGCGATTAGATTGGGTTGACCTTCTTCTAAAGGGTTGAGGGTACCGGATTGACAGTTCCTGGCTGCTGTTCCCGACTGGTAGTACAGGAGCCCTAACTCTTTGGTAGCGCTTAGAGCGGCTGCTCCATCAACAGCTGAATAATATCGGGTTGTTTGCAGTGCCATGTCGCGCATGGAAAGGGACCCTGCACTCATCCCGGTGGGCTTTCCTGAGGCCACAATCCTAATTGGAGAAAGGTCAGCTGATGGTCTACTTGTGATGCATGTCTGAAGCTCCGCATAACCTCTTGTTTAGCTCCCCCTTACCGAAACTCTTTAAAAAAAATATGACGACTGTACAATCTAAAAATAAGCTTAAACCAGGATTAGGGACAAACAAATTCAACTTGCCTCCTCCCTTGAGGCTCTCATTCCCAAATATCCGTGGGCTTAGAACTAACTTAGCTGATGTTGAAGCATTTCTCTTAACAAATACCCCGGATATCTTAGCACTAAGTGAGACTAACCTACACTCCTCCATTCCCTCTAACCACTTTAACATGCCTGGATATCTCCCACTCTGCCGTAAGGACTCTGACAGACATATGCACGGACTTGGAGTTTACATTCGTAATACCCTTCCCTTGACTAGAGAAACAAACCTAGAAACAGATGATCAAGCCTTTATGTGCTTTAGACTAAACGTGCAACACAGTATTAGCTACTATTATTTTCTCTACCGCTCTCCCTCGACTCAGGACTGCTCCATAATAAACAAAGTATCTGACAGCATAGACACGGCACTGTCCCTCGACACTAGCGCACAAATACATGTGTTTGGTGACTTTAATGTCCACCACAAAAACTGGCTTGGATTCTCTACTCACACAGATGCAGCGGGCAGCACAACCCATAGCTTCGCTATATCTCACTCCCTATCACAAATTGTTACGTTTCCAACCCGTTTCCCTGACCAGGAAGAACAACACGCATCACTTCTAGATCTGTTTTTGACCACAGTTCCCGATGACTGCATAACGAAGGCCCACAGCCCACTCGGGAACCCTGATCATGCAGTGATAATGGTTGAAATCGCCCTAAACTCTAGACCCAAAACTGAAGATCCAGTGCTCAAAACAACGAGATATTATAATAAGGCTGACTGGGAAGCCATCAGGGAACTAATTAGAGATGCTCCATGGAAAAATATTTTCTCTCTCCCTGCTGAACAATGTGCAAACGAGACCACTGACTGGTTCAAAACTGCAATCGAAGCGCATGTTCCCATGCGGAAATTTTATAGTAAGCCCCACTCTCCCCAATGGTTTACGTCGACTTGTGCAACTGCCATTACTCAAAAGCAGCATGCATACCGTAGGTTTAACCGACATAAGTCCAGTTCAAACAGACTGAAGTATATAGAAGCTAGAAATAACGTTAAGAAAGAAATAGCGACAGCTAAGAGAGAATTTACGGAAACCACTAAAAAGCGCATCGAAGCACAAAAACTAGGAACTCGAGACTTCTGGAAAATCTACAACAGTGTAGTAAATAATGGGCAATCAACAATTCCCCCACTAACCAACAATCACGAGGTTCTTTGCTCAGCAACCGACAAGGCTAACATGCTTGCCAGTCGGTTTGCCTCAAACTCCACAGTGGACCCTTCCAACCACCCCCTACCTGACTTTCCTATACGGACAGACGCCACACTAGACGATCTGAAAACCACCCCTGCTCAGGTGCATGCTATCATAAAAAACCTTGACACCTCAAAAGCATGTGGACCCGATCTTATCCCAGCTGTGCTATTAAAAAAGTGCTCAGCCGAAGTAGCTCCAGTTCTCTCCAAACTCTACAACAAATGTCTTAATGAAGCTTGCTTTCCGGGCTATTGGAAAACTGCTTCTGTTGTACCAGTATTCAAGAATTCTGCAAAAGGACAGACCCATCAAATTATCGCCCCATTAGCCTCCTCCCACTTTTTGCCAAAATATTTGAGACCATAATTAACCATGCTCTAGTCCATCATCTTACAGATGCTAAACTACTGACTGACAAACAATATGGATTTAGACAAGCCCGTTCCACAGCAGACATCCTCACTGTGATCTCTGAACGTATATACCATTCACTGGACAAAGCGGGGGAAGGCAGAGCGGTAGCTCTAGATATATCTAAGGCTTTTGACAGGGTATGGCATGAGGGTCTCCTCAGTAAAATCAGATCATACGGTATCACTGGTAGAATACTTAACATAATTAAATCCTTCTTAGATAAGAGAAAAATCCAGGTAGTCCTCGACGGTCGCACATCTAAACAATATGATATAAATGCGGGAGTGCCCCAGGGTTCTATCCTTGGACCTCTATTGTTCCTGATATTCATAAATGACCTCCCCGACAACATTGCCTCTGAGATGGGTATATATGCTGATGGCACTACACTCTATGGCAGACACGACAGGAAGACGAATGAACAAATTTCTAAAGAAATGGCAGAAACAGTAGAGGAAGACCTCCAATCTGTAGTGGAATGGGGACAAAAGTGGTTGGTCGCGTTCAATGCTGCCAAGACTAAACTAGTTTCATTCAATAATTACAAGAAACCCTCTCTACCACCCATAGCAATGGCCAACGACTCTTTATCTGAGAGTCCATCTTTCAAACTCCTTGGCCTAACGTTCACAGGAAACATGAGTTGGAACAATTACATTGAAGGCATTGCCAGGGCCGCTGCAAGAAAGGTAGGCTCTCTCTACCGTGATAGAAAACTACTAACACCCGAAAGTATCCTGTACCTCTATAAGGCCACCATTCGCCCATGTATGGAGTATTGCTGCCACGTCTGGGCTGGTGCATCTGCTACTAGTCTCTCGCTCCTTGACAAGGTTCAAAAGAGAGTCACAAACCTGATAGGCCCTGAACTGGCATCTAAGCTTCAGCCTCTGTCCCATCGACGAAATGTTGCATCCCTCTGCCTTTTCTACAAGTATTTTAGTGGTGAATGCTCTGACGAACTGCAATCACTTGTGCCCCCACGACGCGAGCACCCTCGACAAACCCGACAGGCTACTAGATCCCACCCCCACACTGTAGAGGTCCCTAGATGTAAAAGATCTTTTTACTCCAATAGTTTCTTCCCCAGAACCGCAAGACTCTGGAATTCCATTCCAGGTCCCTGCTTCCCCAACAGTACTGACGTGCAGAAGTTCAAGTGTAACGTGAACCGACACCTTGCTGCCCAAATCCCTACATAGTACCCCAGTAGTTGTTGCCCCTGATAGTAGCCCCCTACACCAAAGTGGCAATTTGCCTTGTTTGGGGTGAAAATGTAATTAAAAAAAAAAATATATATATATATATAGGATAGCCCAAAAGTAGGTTTACAGTTATTAAACTACCTTTTATATGGTTTAAGTTACTTGCTAATTAAAATGTACAAGCAATATAAAATACTCCACAGAGTATAGATCTAATTTAAATAAATAGCTTGGGCCCGTTTTTTTAAATGGGCCTGTAAATGGGGAGAACTACCTGGACAGGCTTCGTGAAGTAGTAGTACCACAACTCAGAACTAAAACTGACTTTGATGAACATTTCTTTCAGCAGGATGGAGCACCACCAGATTATGCGTTTAGAGTAAGAGACTACTTTAATCAAGTTTTTTCACAACGTTGGTCCGGAAGAATGTGCCGCATCGAATGGCCTCCACGTTCACCTGACCTAATCTCAATGGATTTCTTTTTTTGGGGGAGGGGAGAGGATTCTTAAGAACAATGTTTATGAGAAGAAACCCAAAACAATGATTTAAAAGCTGACATTCAGGTCGTATTCACAGAAATTGATGAAGATCGGAATTTGTGTCGCACTGTGTGTCAGATTGTCTTGGAGAGATTTGAAGAATGTTGCAATGTTGAAGGAGGACATTTTGAGCATCTGAGAGATTAAATTGTTTTTATGTTAACAGGTATAATGAATTTCTCGCTGTTCTGGTGTCGAATTACAAATAAATATTTAAACTATTTGAAGTTTTTCAAATAACCTAGTTAAAGAATTTCAAATATTAAATAACTGTAAACCTACTTTTGGGCCACCCTGTATATATATATATATATATATATATATATATATATATATATATATATATATATATATATAGTTAGTTAGAACTTAGATTTTATGCCATGACTGTTATTGGAGCATTAATGTGATCAAAGTGATTATTCTAAGCAGATTAGAGATTAATATTTATTAAATGAAGCGATACATGATCAGGGAAGAACTAACAGCTTCACACGAATCAACATGAACACTCCCTCCGCTTTGTATATCTAAGAGTACAAACATCGAACAGCTGCCTCGATCAATTGTTTTTTGTTCTTTGGTATTTTTCGAACTCAGCCCTCTCTTGCAGATATTCATATTTCCTTGCATCGATCCATGTCGAATGTTGTCGGTCTTTTTTATGGGGTTTTATTTTATCTAGCGAGATGTAATATTTTATTAGGTCCGATATACATCTGTGCTTCATATCACATCTGAAATCCATCTTCTTCTTCTTCTTCTTCTTCTTATTATTATTATTATTATTATTATTATTATTATTATTATTATTATTATATTATTATTATTATTATTATTATTATTATTATTATTATATTATTCCTCTTATTATTATATCTTTTTCTTCTTCTTTTTCTTCTTCCTCCTCTTTTCGTATCCTTTTACTTTTGCGATTTTCTACTTCTTTCTTTTTCTTCATCTTTTTTCCATCTTCTATTTACTTTCTTTTTTCTCCCTTTTCTTTTTTTCTTCTTTGTCTTCTTCTCTTTCTTTTTCCATATTTTAAGCCGCAAACAAGTGTAACATTTTATGGTGGTCTGATATGGATTTTGGCTTGACATCACATCTAAGTGCCATCTTCTTATCATTCTTCCTCGTGTCCTTCTTCTTCTTCTTCTTCTTCTTTTTCTTCTAAGTCGCAAACCAGTGTCCATTCTGCGCCGCGCAAGCTGCAATACCCACCAGCGACTTGGTCTGATTGTCATCAACGTTGAAGAAAACTGGATGAGCGATGCCTATGCTTGCCCGTTTAGCTTGAGCGTTGCAGCTGAAAAGACAACACGCAAGGTCAGTTCGTTGGTCAAATGTAAAAAAAAATAAAAAAGCCAGAGTAATATCTAGATTCAAGTATAATTTGCAAAATATTCTACTAGTTGGCGCGCGCACTCGGATTAATCTATATCCGGGTTTATTACAATGAAACCGTATCAACTTTTTTTCATTCCAATCTTGCTTCTAGACCTCGTAAGCGCTGGTTTTTTGGGGTTTTTTTTTTCACTGATCTTGATAAGAGTCCATGTAGATTGCCGAAGATCTCTAATCATCAGGTTTTGGAAGGTGAACCAAAAATCTAAAAGTTCTACTTACAAGGGAAGGTTGTTTTTCATTATTTGGACGTTGTTTTCTGAGCTGATCGCTTGTGGCACGAATAATTGAGTTAGTGTAAGCTCATTTAGAAACTAAAGATGACAAAAAATGACAAGGTAAGATCGGGAGAATAACAACTATGTATTATTACGACAAAGAAAAGAAAATTTATCCTTGGTATAGAATAACTAGGGGAAAACAATCACCGATATATATATATATATATATATATATATATATATATATATATATATATATATATATATATATATATATATATTGGCCGAAGTCATTAGTTAAGCACGTCTGATTGAAAGCGCTTGAGTAGAATATTGCTGAACAACAACTTTTGGGCGCCATTTTTTACAATACGCCGATTGAAATAAAAAGGACCGCACGGCGAACCGAAAAGATATCCAGACAAATCGGAAAAGAAAATAACTCTGTCGCAAAAAAATCGCAAAAATCGGAACTATTGAAGGTATCGGAATTGGATGTTTTCAATAATTTGAGATACCGAAACGAATCTGTTTAAAGCAAAATAGTCCACTGTTGGTAATAATAATAACATAATAGATATTTATAATTTAACAGAAAACCTATACAACACCTTCACCCACAACTTTATTTTCACGTATTTATGCAGAATGGGAATCGAAATCGGGAATTGCGTCAAAATAGGGAATTCATGCGGAATCGAGGAAAATATTGAAGTCGTCCATCAGTAATATATATATATATATATATATATATATATATATATATATTAGTGAAACTGTCTGTCTGTCCTCCGTGTGTGTCAGTGTTTGTACATTTCACTACCAAACAACTCTATCAATTTGTGGTTTACAGACTCGAGATTTGACATAAGGGGTATTGAAATTTGGGAATATCTTTTTAATCGGTTTTCAGCCATAAATTTCGCTTTCAAGAGGTCAAATTTCAACGATTTGACCTTTGAAAACTTTACCAAACTCCTCCGCTAATTTGGGGTCTTAACCCCTTGAAATTTCAAATATAGGTTACTTGGACATGGATAAAACGTTTTAAGTTGATTTGAGCATAAAATAATAAATGTTAATAAGTCAAAGTTGGGGGCAAAATAAAAAAATGTTGACCTCTGACAAAAGAAAATGTGGATGACATTTTAGCTCTGAATATATTAGAAATAACGATATATTCATTTTCAATATTATATAAGCCAAACAAGCGATACAAATATTCCAGTTCTAGGACAAAATACTTGCATATTGATGCCTAGTGCAACTGATATATATATATATATATATATATATATATATATATATATATATATATATATATATATAGTATCCTGTGCCTCTATAACGCAACTATTCGCCCATGTATGGAGTATTGCTGTCATATTTGGGCTGGTGCATCGGCTACTAGTCTCTCACTCCTTGACAAGGTCCAAAAGAGAGTCGTAAATCTGATAGGCCCTAAACTGGCATCAAAGCTTCAGCCTCTGCCCCATCGACGAAACGTTGCATCCTTCTGCCTGTTCTACAAGTATTTTAATTGTGAATGCTCTGATGAACTGCAGACACTTGTGCCCCCATGACGTGAACACCCTCGACAGACCCGACATGCTGCAAAATCCAACCCCCACACTGTAGAGATCCCTAGATATAAAAGATCTTTTTACTCCAGTAGTTTCTTCCCCAGAACCGCTAGACTTTGAAATTCCATTCAAGGTCACTGTTTCCCTAACTGTACTGACATACAGAAGTTCAAGTGCAACGTGAACCAACGTCTTGCTGTTCAAATCCCTACATAGTACCACAGTAGTTGTTTCCCATGATAGTAGCCCCCAACACCAAAGTGGCAATGTGCCTTGTTTGGGGTGAAAATGTAATATATATATATATATATATATATATATATATATATATATATATATATATATATATATGATGTGTGTGCATATATATAATGTGTATATATATACATATGTGTGTATATAAATTTGCTTAACAAATTATGAGTCTTAACTTAACTAACATATTAATACTTACCAATTTCAGTCATATATTTCTGTAATACACACATCCGAAATATATATATATATATATATATATATATATATATATATATATATATATATATATATATATATTGAAAAGCAAACAAACGGGAAAAATCAATTCGATCGACCGAAACATCTTGGCAACCACTCGAGCGATAAAATCGATAAAATCAATCGATAAATGCAACATTCCGAATATCGGTGCATATATATATATATATATATATATATATATATATATATATATATATATATATATATATATATACATATATATAATCTTTGTTATACGTCTTCATATATGTTTGTATGTTCTTGTTGCACATCCACATACAATAATAATACTTTATATAATACATAGTATCTGTTAAGTATACTCAACTACGCGGGGTTTAAACACACGTACCTATAAAGGTTTCTGAGCAACAATATATATATATATATATATATATATATATATATATATATATATATATATATACATATATATATATAGGTTAATTATTTACTAGAAACGCACTATTGCGTAATCGATAAAAAAATATTTCTTATAAATAATGGGGATACAATGAAAAAAATATTTAAATGTTTAAATTTGTAAAAAAAACATATCTCCATGACTACATTTTATTGGGTTCCAGAGCATATATCATGTAATATAATTATTCTCCAAATTGCAAATATCAATATGAGTACGTAAATAAATATACTATAATGTTGCAAACTTGTTAGGCGCAATACGAAACAATATAGTAATGGATAATATTTTATAAATACTAAATGACCAAACTGAAAAAAAAACTTGATCTTTGGAACTTGGAAACTTATATGACACTATATATGTACATAGAAGGACCGAATCCAACCTGATGTATACAAGCATGGCGGACCTGCATTGGTTTAAAAGCACGTTGCTCTTTTTGTGAAGATATGGAAGTCAGGGAGTGTCCGCGAAGATTATAAAGGTGCATGCATCAAGCAACTGTACAAGAATAAATGGGTAAGAAATGATTTTGACAATCATAAGTGGGATATCACTTCTTTGCAAAAAACTGTGTCCCTTCTAAGGAAATAATTAATCTTTTGTGTCTTTATTAGGACAATATTGGATACTTATGCTTTATTATTAATTTTGGGTTATAATCTTTCTATCACTATCTATTTTTCAATCTAATATTTCCTTGAATTACAATATGGGTTTCCATAAAAAAGTAAAAGTGCTCCATTCTCTAAACTTCTGAAATTATAAGATGCAAGCAGATAAGTGACAAAATTACATAATTACTTCCCTTAGATTAGAAAATTTGTTTACAAAAAGATAGAAACATTATCTCTCCTAAACAACTGGTGTAATTTTAAACTTAAAAATAGCGTTCCAAAACAAAATTAAATATAATAGCAAAATGGGTGAAAAAAAATTTCCACCCGAAAATATTTGAGTACTTACTATCTACACTCAGATAATAAAATAATTCAATAGTTATTTAAACTATTGAATTATTATTTAGTTATTTATCGTTTTACCACGACTGAATAATCCCGGCATTGGCAAGCCTTCAAACACACCTTATATATATTATCCGATACAAATGCTTCAAATGAACTACGAATTACTTCTTATACTTAGTCTGACCGAGACAGAGTTTGCAAGAATAAACACCACGAGACTATCTACACAAATTCTGCATCAAATTATTCAATATTCTACATCACATCATTAAACAAAACTCTATAAGAACAGACAACAGAAATTTTCACAGCAACAAAACCAATGCTACCATAACCGCATCTTAACAACGAAAGAAATAAATTCATCTGGCTACTCCATAAAACCAACACTGCCAACAATAACATACACAACAACAACAACAATGGACACAACAACAACCCCCTAACCAACTCGCTTGTCACAGCCATGACTAATACCCTAACACCTAACGAAATCGATCTTCTCAGCCTTGGCCCCAAGTTTATAATAACACAAAAAAATAAATAAAAGTGTAAAACTCGAAATGGAAACAATTCTGAAGAACAGCGTATCACTTGAAATGACTAGACGGTTTCAAACAAAACTCCAAGGACATGCATTCTTCCACCGTGAATAACGCCTCCGATTTTACTATATATAATCTGGCACATTACACCCACCTCCAGACAATCGCGAGCTAAACTTTAAAGTCACAAAACTCAGACACAATATACTAAACATCATCCAACGTGAACAATCTAACACGCAACTACTAATCCTCAAAAGCCTAAAAGATAAAAAACCTGATATTCCTAAGGGAAATAATTCTCCGTTATCTTTCAAGATACATACGAATCCCTAGCATTAGAACACCTTAGCGATGAAACAATCTATTCCCCCAACACAAACATCTCTGTCACGGATATCGAAGATCATATCAATACAGTCTTGACCGCAATATGCAAAAATGGAAACGTGTACAAGAAACACAACACTTCCCAGATTCTACCACCTAATAACAACATAGTATGTATATATGTACGTATATATATTTATGTATGTATTTACCACCTAATAACAACGCACAAAAACAGCCCATCTACACAAATAAGGCTCGCAATTTCAAACATAGAAGAACTACTATACGAAATATCCTGGCTACTATCACAAATAATACGAACCTCTGCTTTCCACCTATCCAGGTCCCATTAACAACTCGGAATAAGTCATACATAGACTACAATCGTCAATAAGCCAGCACCTTAAACACAACAGTTACGCACAGTACCAGCACACTCAGCTATAAAATACACCTCTTTAGCATCACCACCACTTCACAATCACCAACTTCTAAATATAACACACACTTTCAATATAAACAAAAACATATCAACATATATCAGGCCTTTCCGTGGATACCAGATAACATACATGAATAAATTAAAACAAAACACACTGCATACCAATTCGATAGATTTGCAAGATATGTAGGTGATATTCCTATCCTTACATCATCTCTTAAAGAAGCAAATAAAATATTCATTAACTTCCAAAATGCAGAGGCACGTATAAGATTTACAGAACGACCAAACACATCCGGACACCTATCACTACTTGATTTTACATTCTACATCATTGAAACAGGCCAAATATGTTGTTAGTCATTGAATTTTAAAAAAATAAACAAATATCGCCATATTGCTTAATGGGGGAGGAGGCTTTATCTCTGAAAATGTTGTAAACAAATGACTTATTCTACCACAAACCCTAAGTTCGAATTTTCCTCCCAAATTAAGAGGTAGTGTTAATCATTGATTTTTTTCACAAATTTTCAAGAATGAAGTCCTCAACGAAATCAGTTATTTGTTGTAAAGAAAACGAAAAAATATAATACATAGAACGTAAATTGCAGCACTTATAAAAGATACGTGAATTTTACTGCGTTTACGTATAAAGTATTTGTTGCTTTTTGTTATTGCTTACAATTTCTCGACTGTTAACTATTCTACATATTAACAAAGAATCAACATTCATCTTTTTTTACATGGCAGTCATCACTTATCAAGGCCCAGAAGCAACTCGGGGATAAGGGTTACTGAGTGTACAGCAATCACTGGGATAGTATCGTAGTAATCGTTAGTATTGGAGATTTGATAAAGTGTCGTACTTAAGGCGGCTTTTAATCAAAAATGTGTTTATGTTGGACTTGACGACATCCAAGATGTAGTCAGGTGGGAGACAGGCAAACGGAAGAGAGTTCCACAGGCGTGCACTTCTAAGAAAGAAGCTTTGTTCATGGAATCTACGTTTTGATTTTGGCATAGATAAAGAGTGGGGAAAATTACTGACAGTGGTTTCAGCTAGACGAGTGATTATCGTGAAAGATTGGCGAGGGGGAAACGGATATTGGAGCTCAGACGAGCACTTTCCATAGAAGAAACGATAGAACAAAGACAGGCTCGCAACGTCTCTACTTTGGGAGAGAGGTAGCAGGGAAGAGAAAAGGACATCCTCCACGAAGCCACGAAGTCTATTTTGTACTCTGTCAAAGCATGATAGGCTGTTTTAGCAGCTCCCGCCCATATGTGGCAGCAATACTCTATCCTTGGACGTATTTGGCTTTTATATAGATAGAGAATTGCATCAACAGTGAGATATCTTCTGGAGCAGTTGAAGGATCCCACCATTTTCCCAGTGCGCTTGGCAACAGACTTGATGTACGTGTTCCATTTCAGATCAGGAGTAAAGGTCAATCCCAGAAGCTTGTCAAAACACGGAGACTCCCAAAGACGAGAGCAATCTATTTCAATTGATGCCAGATGGGGATCAGAGCGTTGATGATGTAAAGATAGGACTTTTGTTCTGAATGCATTAAAAGTAACCAGTCACCTCTTCCCCTACTGTACCACGCGCTCAAGATCAGAGGAGAGAGAATCAGAGATAACTTTGTCATTTACGACCTTTGATGTGTTGCCATAGATGGTCGTGTCATCAGCATAGATGTCAACGAATGATTTAAGTATGTGTTTTGGAAGATCAGTGATGTAGATCAGGGAGAGTGTTAGGCCCAGAATGGATCCGTGAAAGACTCCGGCATTAATATTATTGGCCTCTGATTTCTTCCTATCAACCACTGCTCTTATGAACCTATCAGAAAGAAATAATTTAATAATTGAAAAAACATTTCCAGTTATACCATAGCTTGAAATCTTGTGAAGTAGGCATTTATGCCATAACATAGAAGACCTTTCATATGTCAAGAGAAATTGCGCTAGAAAGGAAGCCTTTGTCGAGAGATTCACTACTCCTATGAGATACAACCGTTAGCACCTTTGCTATAGATCTAGCAGAACGGAAACCATATTACATGTCACTAAGAAGGTTATTTCTGCTGAGATGGTTGACTACTTTTCTATTTAATATGGATTCTAGCAACTTACTCATGGCACACAGGAGACTTATTGGTCTGTACTGAGAGGGAGATGACTTATCACCTGAGTTCTTAAATACAGGGCATACTGATGAGGTTTTCCAGGGTATTGGGAAGCACTTCTCCTTAAGGCAGCTCTTAAACAGTTTTATACGTATGGGGGCAAGTTCTGGTTGAAACTTTTTCCACACTATCATTGGAATGCCGTCATGGTCAGTTGCTTTACTGGAACACAGGTTCTTGTTTAGCTTGGCGACTTCACGTACATATATTTGTATGTTGCATAGCGTGTTGTCTGTTATACGAGGAAATACGGGGAGTTGATGGCCTTCATCGCATAGAGTAGAATTAGCTGCAAAGTTCTTGGCAAATAGTTTGACCGTGTTTGATGCTGACGAGATGACCTTAGGTCCAGTTATGATGGTTGGGATAGAACGTACGCTTCTGTTCAGAATCCTGTTTGCTATTTACCAAAACTGGTGGGGACCCAGTCGCTGCTCAGCGACTTTGGATTTAACATACTGAGCATATAGCTATCTTGCATTTTTATTTCTCTTTAATAGTGGTTACTGGTAGTCCCGAAAGCAACTAGTCTCAGTACATCTATTACGTTGGTAGCTATGGAAAAAGTGATTTCTGTGCGCGATGGTAGCAGCACATTCTGGGGAGAACCATGGCTGGCTGTTAGCTTTTTGTTGGAATTTTTTGGATGGTATGCACCTGTTAATGCTTACAATTACTCATTCGGTCAAGTCTGATACTATAGAGGACCCATCGTAGTTAAACATGGCATGCAGAGATAGATCAGATATTAATGTACGGAAGCTATCAGCAATAGAGTGTCGATATACAGTACGATGAAGAGGTATATTGAAGATTGTTAAGTTTCGAGACATTGTGTTGAACAAAGATGGCGGCGTAGTTCAGATCAGTAACCAAGATGGCGATCAAGAATCAAATGCGGTCCGTGGCGTAGTTAACCTCTGAAGTTCTGAGATATTGCGTTGAACAAAGATGGCGGCGTAGTTCAGATCAGTAACCAAGATGGCGGTCAAGAATTAAATGCGGTCCGTGACATAGTAAACGGCGAACTGATTGAATCCAAAATTTGACAATGTTTATAATAATTTGGGGGCGTTTTCAGCCGTTGGTTATAAAAATGATTGGCGAATCCATTCGTCTCATACCCCCATTAGGAGTCAAAAACATTTTACACACCCCCTTTTTTGATATAATGGAAAAATCCTTTCGGATTCAATTTTAGTTTCACTTGAGAAAAGGAAAGAAAAATAAATAAATAAAAATAAATGAACAAAGAAAAAATAAACCAATAAAATCATTGTTTTTGGGTTTTTTTTCTTTTTTTTTCTTTTTTTCTTCTGGTTTTGGGGGAATTTGTCTTTATTCTCATTGGTCAAAAAGAATTATTAATAATTGATATAATGTGTGCAAAAAGAAGCCATTCTTTTTTGGATATATATCAAAATAAATACTTTTCAAATATATATAAACATACAAATAGAATACTTTTCAAATACATATAAACATATGCACAAAAATTCACAAATATACATTTTTTTGGTTTTAACAAATGTTTGCCAAAATAAAAGAGATACAAAAAGAACTATTTGACAAATAGGAAGTTTACAAAAAGGTTTTAACAAGTGGCTTTTTTGTAACAAAAACTGGAAACATTATGTTAGGTATTAATTGGTTAATTTGGTTAGTAAGGTAGAAATGGTCGCAGTCTAACGTCGTGCCCGGGACAATAATAACTCCAGCAATATTATGAAGTTCAAAAATGCTTCTCGAAAGCAGACACCACAAAATTACGCACCCCACCGCAACGTATTTTCCAAAAGTAATTTCCCCAAGAAAAAGAATAAAATTATCTGCTATAATTGTGGACGACCCAACCACAAAAGTTTCCAATGTCTCAAAACTTAACAGGTTATGGGCCCAGCCACCGTCTTTTCTTTGGCGGATCGGAATCTTAATTCGAATTGTGGCAGGTAAAATTTCTGGGATATCTAAGGATTCGAAAACTACACAAAGTCATACAATCTCCAACAGAGAATCCAAACGACCCCAAATTTGTCGAAAAGAACGCGACTGTTTTTGCAGAACTGATTCAATGTTTAGACGATAGAAGTATGTCTCTGATTATAAGAGACGCATGGGATGATGGAAGGAAAGCATTGAACATATTAAGAGAACATTATTTATCAAAAGGGAAACCGAAAATAATATCCCTATATACAGAATTAACGTTTTTGAAACGTAACGAGGATGAAACTATTACCGACTACGTTATAAGGGCAGAAACAACCGCCAATGCCTTAAAACTCTCAGGTGAAATAATAAGCGATAGCTTGTTGATATCAATGACCCTCAAGGGACTTCCAGCCGATTTTAAACTATTTACAACTGTTATAACTCAGAAAGACAAGCTCATAAATTTCAGTGAATTTAAAGTGGCATTGCGCAGTTACGAAGAGACTAATCGTATGCTCGTGGACAATAATAACTCCAGCAAAATTATGAAGTTCAAAAATGCTTCTCGAAAGCTAACATCACCAAATTACGCACCTCACCGCAACGTATTCTCCAAAAGTAATTTTCCCAAGAGAAAGAATATAATTATCTGCTATAATTGTGGACGACCCAACCACAAAAGTTTCCAATGTCTCAAAACTTAACAAAGACTTATTACATTTCATTTTTTATCTTAACTGATACAATTGAGTGGTCGGAAGATCCCAGAGGAAATAGAACGGAACATGAACATAGCTCAGGGGAAAGAGGTAGGAAGTAAAAATGTAATGTTTTTCTATTTGGATATTTAAAGTTAAAAATAATGGTTAAGCTAGTATATATATATATATATATATATTTATATATATATATATATATATATTTATATATATATATATATATATATTTATATATATATATGTATACATACATATATATATATATTATATAATAGATAATAATATTAGTAGACCATATATACTAACTAGATCATATATATATATACTAA
The DNA here is from genome assembly GCF_053919585.1 of Euprymna scolopes. Classification (NCBI taxonomy): domain Eukaryota; kingdom Metazoa; phylum Mollusca; class Cephalopoda; order Sepiida; family Sepiolidae; genus Euprymna; species Euprymna scolopes. Next base: position 112,452,223 of record NC_136510.1, read on the forward strand.
TACTACTAAATCCTTAATGTATACATATATATGTATATATCATGTATATCATATATATATGTATATATGTATATGTGTGTATTTATATATATATATATATATATAATCATTCTAATAGATAATGATGGCTTACGTAAAAGTCAAACTTCCACACACTGATACACTCTGTGAAACATTGTTCCATAATATATTTCGAAGAAAGACCTCTTTTTCAAATTGCGGTTTTGTTAAATCTTTACAAACTCTGCTAACTTAAACTCATAAGTGCAAAGAAAGTCGCAGAAAATATCTTGGCAGTAAATGGATTAAAGTTATTTATGTATATATTCGCAGTTGACTGTGAACAATTATTTTTCCTTTTACATATTTTGCTTTATTTTGTTTTAGAGTAAATATTGCGTATTTACTTTTTGTTTTTATCTTATGCTAATTAGTTTGTAGTAGTATGTATTTGTGTTTAGTAGAAAAGCACTGATAGGAAAATATGAATCTCACAGAAAAAATGTTACATGCCTTATTATATTATAAAATATCCAGTTTTTGTTCCTGTATATATATACAAGTATCTATATATCTATATCTAAATATATCTCTCTATCCATCTATCTATCTATCTATCTATATCTATATCTATATCTATATATATATATATATATAGATATTTATAATTAATCAAATCCATAGAAACGAAATGGTTACCCAATAAAACCAAGTATAAACTTCAATTTAATTTAAAATGAATTATATTTATATTTCAGTATATTAGTCCTGACCAAATAGAAAAACGCAATAAAATCCCAATAGGAATTAGAGCTTGTCATAAGGAAAAGAAACTAAGACTGTAAACTAAAATCCGCAGTTAAGTTTATTGTTCGACATGTAAATTTATTATTCGACAGAATTCTTCACAAACAATTTCAAAAGCTCCTTATTCCTCTGAGTTTCAAAGAATGCTATTCTTCGCTGTAAAGGAAAGAAATATATTAGCAAATTGTTATTATAGCCGCGCTAAAATTTGCTGGTTATTGCATTAAATGAAACGGCAATTTATAATGTTAGAGGCAACCTTCTTTGCAGTAGCACTTACAATATATATATATATATATATATATATATATATATATATATATATATTAAGTAATGTGATTTATAATTTAAAAGTTTTAAATTTTTTTAAATTTAACAATCAAAATTTAATTAAATTAAAAATCAGTTTCATAAGAAGGAACAACAATAAAGTCAATTATCTGTACGATCGTTTCGGAAATCCGTGCTTTTTATTTGTGGTATACATGAAGTCACGTAGAATAATTATACATAGTTTTTTTGGTAAGCACGGTCTCCTCATCTATATCTAAATTACAACGAGCATTTCCTGTATTTTAATTAAACTAGTAATTTCACTATTACATTAAAATACACTTAGCTCTTTAGACTATTATTCTAATCTCCTTTAAATTATATATATATATATATATATATATATATTCAAAATCATATTTATTGGAGTAAACGGGCATAACGAAAGTAATTTCGAAAAAACTAGTAACTTGAAAGAACATTGATTAGCAAGCGAGTCTACGCACATGTTTACTTGGAGTTGAAAATTTTTACGTTATTATAAGTAATAATGGTTAGGTCAAGCATGATAATATTACATAATATACCTACTAGATGATGGTTTACGAAATGAGAACAATTTACAATTTATGCATTAATTAAAGGTTTCGATTTGAAGGTCGTTAGAAGTACGAGACCTCGACACAAAAGTTCCAAATTTATATTATGTTTTTTATTTATTAGACGAGTATTGTCATCTCTGCTTGTATCTTGAAACCGTTAAGTTAAATAATTAAAACAGTAAAACATTGTTCATCGTTGTCTAAAACGTCCCGAAACACAAATATTCTCATGTTTGACTTGATTTTTTATATATTTTTTTATTATTTCACCCCCACCCCCAAAAAAAAGGCGCAGTCCAACTTGGTCATAAAATACTATTATTTTGAGGCAAATCTACGCGATGTTTGTTCACATTACACTTGAACTTCTTAAGTACTTCTCGTACAGTATAGGAAGCAGGGGACAGGATGGAAATTCAAAAGTCTAGTAGTTCGAAGGAAGAAACTTTTAGAATATGTTTTATTCAGTTTTAACCTCAAACAAGGCACAGTTCCACTTTAAAGTAGGAGGCTACTATCGAGGACATAAATTGCAGGGATACTATGTAGGGAGTTGCGCAGCAAGATGTCTGTTCACGTTACACTTGAACTTCTACATGTCAGTACAGTTCGGAGAGCAGAATCCCGGAAGGCAGTTTCCAAGTCTAGCAGTTTCGGATGATAAACAATGGAGTAGAAGGCTTGCTTACACCTAGGGATCTCTACTGTGTAGGGGTTGGATTTAGCTGCTTGTTGGGTTTGTCAGAGGTATTTACGTCGAGGGGGTACAAGTGCTAGCAGTTCGTCAGAGCAGTCACCATTAAAATACTTGTAGAACAGACAGAGAGATGCCACATTTCGTCAATAGGACAGATGATGAAGCTTTGATGAAATTTCAGGACCTATCACGTTGGTGACTCTCTTCTGAACCCTACTCAGGAGTGAGAGACTAGCAGCAGATGTACCAGCCCAAATGTGACAACAATATTCCATACATGGGCGAATAGTGGGCTTATAGAGGTACAGAACAATTTCAGGCGTAAGCAACTTTCTAGCGCGTAGAGAGGGTCCACTTTCTTCGCAACGCTTTCAATGTATCTGTTTCAACTCATATTCCCAATTAACGTTAGGCTGAGGAGTTTAAAGAAGTACATTTATGTAATGTTCCGGAATCTAGTGATAGGGGTGGGATTTTGTTGCGTGATGGGTTAGTCAAGGGTATTTTTGAGGAGGTACAAAACCCCCATATACAAACTTTCAAAAAAAACACTCGACCAGCTACAACAGCTATATGCGACTTCCCCCACTCTCTATTTGTGCCTAAATCTAACCGCAGAATCCACGAACAAAACTTCTTTCCCAGAACTGACTGTCTGTGGAACACTGTTTCGCTGGCTTGCTTTCCGGTTGAATACAACACAGTAGCCTTCAAATTCAATGTCGACAAATTCTTGTTGAGCCGTCCCAATAAATAATCAACATTTACTCAATTTACAGCATTAACGATTACTACACTACACATTACATTTACCTTTATCTTAGAGTGACCTTTGGGGCTTGAAAGCAGGTGACTCCAAAGTAAAAAACAAGTCCCTCGGGAAAGTCGGTGCATATTCCATTAAAGTTTTTATAAAGTAGACAAGTGGATGCAACATTTCAGTGATGGAGCAGAGGTTGGAATTTGGTCGGAACCTCTTTTTAGACTCTGCTTCCATGTTCTAAAAGATTCTCATAAAAGACTGGAGACTAGTACAGCGAAAAACATCATATCAAGATAAAGAATAGTCAGGTGAGGGTTATCAAAAGTATCTCGATATCATGACCTGACTTTGCGAACGACAATCTAAGATTCGAGATAAGCAGACTCGCTCGCAGCAACTGTCTGGTCTTGGTTTGGAGCTGGGTGTAGTTGGCGCGTTTTTGTCCTCACCACAAGTTCGCCGAGTATTCTCGAATGAGAGATTTCTTGATGGATGGTGTGCCGCCAAACATCTCCATCCGCTGCAAGGATTGATCATGGTCAGTAGTCGATGTGACAAAAAGATTTCTTCATACAGTCTTTCTCCCGTTTCTTTCGTGCTCATTTGTAGCGGTAGGCAGTGGAAAGTTTGCCATACAAGGTAATGTTAGGAAAGTTGTAGTCTTCCATCCAGGAGACCTGACCAGCCCATCGTATATGCGATGTTAGCAGCATGACCTCAGTACTGCTAATTTGGTTTTGATCGAGCACTTCAAGTCAACATGAACATGAGATTAGCTTGACGACGTTGTGCTACCCGAGTTTAATTTTTCCATGAGTGTAATGTATTTCTTTTAAAAGAGTATGTGTTTTATAAATTAACATTAAAAATAATCTAAGAGCAGGATGTAAGTATGTTTTAAAAAAAAGTAATATAATATTTTCAATTGTTTTGAATTGGAATTGAATATTACTTGTTCGGAGGTTTGAATCGCGCGACTAGCTTGAAATATTTTAACTACACTGATGATGCTGCAAGGATGAAACGTGCACTCATGTAGATAATTTGCAAAATAAGTAAACTTATGATCTAATCAGCATTAGTTCAAAGATTTTTTTCTAAATTCATAGTTTCTAATGGTTATAAATTAATAATTCATAGTTTCTAATGGTTATAAATTAATAATTCATAGTTTCTAATGTTTTAAATTAATAATTCATAGTTTCTAATGGTTATAAATTAATAATTCATAGTTTCCAATGGTTATAAATTAATAATTCATAGTTTCTAATGGTTATAAATTAATAATTCATAGTTTCTAATGGTTATAAATTAATAATTCATAGTTTCTAATGGTTATAAATTAATAATTCATAGTTTCCAATGGTTATAAATTAATAATTCATAGTTTCTAATGGATATAAATAAATAATTCATAGTTTCTAATGGTTATAAATTAATAATTCATAGTTTCCAATGGTTATAAATTAATAATTCATAGTTTCTAATGGTTATAAATTAATAATTCATAGTTTCCAATGGTTATAAATTAATAATTCATAGTTTCTAATGGTTATAAATTAATAATTCATAGTTTCTAATGGTTATAAATTAATAATTCATAGTTTCTAATGGTTATAAATTAATAATTCATATTTTGTAATGGTTATAAATTAATAATTCATAGTTTCTAATGGTTATAAATTAATAATTCATAGTTTCCAATGGTTATAAATTAATAATTCATAGTTTCTAATGGTTATAAATTAATAATTCATAGTTTCTAATGGTTATAAATTAATAATTCATAGTTTCCAATGGTTATAAATTAATAATTCATAGTTTCTAATGTTTTAAATTAATAATTCATAGTTTCTAATGGTTATAAATTAATAATTCATAGTTTCCAATGGTTATAAATTAATAATTCATAGTTTCTAATGGTTAGAAATTTATAATTCATAGTTTCTAATGGTTAGAAATTAATAATTCATAGTTTCTAATTGTTATAAATTAATAATTCATAGTTTCCAATGGTTATAAATTAATAATTCATAGTTTCTAATGGTTATAAATTAATAATTCATAGTTTCTAATGGTTATAAATTAATAATTCATAGTTTCCAATGGTTATAAATTAATAATTCATAGTTTCTAATGGTTATAAATTAATAATTCATAGTTTCCCATGGTTATAAATTAATAATTCATAGTTTCTAATGGTTATAAATTAATAATTCATAGTTTCTAATAGTTATAAATTAATAATTCATAGTTTCTAATGTTTTAAATTAATAATTCATAGTCTATAGGTTATAAATTAATAATTCATAGTTTCTAATGGTTATAAATTAATAATTCATAGTTTCCAATGGTTATAAATTAATAATTCATAGTTTCTAATGGTTATAAATTAATAATTCCTAGTTTCCAATGGTTATAAATTAATAATTCATAGTTTCTAATGGTTATAAATTAATAATTCATAGTTTCTAATGGTTATAAATTAATAATTCATAGTTTCCAATGGTTATAAATTAATAATTCATAGTTTCTAATGGTTATAAATTAATAATTCATAGTTTCTAATGGTTATAAATTAATAATTCATAGTTTCCAATGGTTATAAATTAATAATTCATAGTTTCTAATAGTTATAAATTTATAATTCATAGTTTCTAATGGTTATAAATTAATAATTCATAGTTTCTAATGGTTATAAATTAATAATTCATAGTTTCTAATGGTTATAAATTAATAATTCATAGTTTCTAATGGTTATAAATTAATAATTCATAGTTTCCAATGGTTATAAATTAATAATTCATAGTTTCTAATGGTTATAAATTAATAATTCATAGTTTCCAATGGTTATAAATTAATAATTCATAGTTTCTAATGGTTATAAATTAATAATTCATAGTTTCTAATGGTTATAAATTAATAATTCATAGTTTCTAATGGTTATAAATTAATAATTCATAGTTTCTAATGGTTATAAATTAATAATTCATAGTTTCTAATGGTTATAAATTAATAATTCATAGTTTCTAATGGTTATAAATTAATAATTCATATTTTGTAATGGTTATAAATTAATAATTCATAGTTTCTAATGGTTATAAATTAATAATTCATAGTTTCTAATTGTTATAAATTAATAATTCATAGTTTCCAATGGTTTTAAATTAATAATTCATAGTTTCTAATGGTTATAAATTAATAATTCATAGTTTCCAATGGTTATAAATTAATAATTCATAGTTTCTAATGGTTATAAATTAATAATTCATAGTTTCTAATGGCTATAAATTAATAATTCATAGTTTCCAATGGTTATAAATTAATAATTCATAGTTTCTAATGGTTATAAATTTATAATTCATAGTTTCTAATGGTTATAAATTAATAATTCATAGTTTCTAATGTTTTAAATTAATAATTCATAGTTTATAGGTTATAAATTAATAATTCATAGTTTCTAATGGTTATAAATTAATAATTCATAGTTTCTAATGGTTATAAATTAATAATTCATAGTTTTTAATGGTTATAAATTAATAATTCATAGTTTCTAATGGTTATAAATTAATAATTCATAGTTTTTAATGCTTATAAATTAATAACTCAATAGATGTATCGTAGTTAATCTCTTGCATTCAAATATAAAGTACAATACGTTTTCACAAATGATTTCATCTCCTCCTCTCTAGAAAGTTCGACACAAGGTCAGGTGATGAAAGAGTTTTTGTTCATCGTTGTACACAATACACGTTTACACACACAGAACCAACACGTTGTAGCAGATTATCTCGCAAAGAATATTGGCAAGATAATAATTCGACCAATTTTTTTGTAACAACGACGTTTATTTCTTCATTCTCCATTCACGCATGACTTCTCGTTACGACTGTGACGTCATCCACGTCTCTAAAGTTATCTAACGTGTTCTTGCTTATTTTTATAGTCTTTTTTCTTTTGTTTTCGTGTCTGTAAAGAATTCTAACGCACTCTTACTTCTTTTTTACCGTCTTTCTTTTTCCTTACCGTGACGTCATATCGCACAGGGCTCGGGATACGCGTCTCATCACTCTGTTACATCTATGCAACGAACAGGATTCGGTTACCGTGCACACAGGCTTTCTGTCCGTGCAGTTAACCACTTAGCCACAGTTGGTATAATTTAATAATGGCGGAAGCAAGTTAAGGATATAAATAAACCTGCCTAGGTAATATACTAAAACCTTACAGTGACAGATTTTTACTAGTATTATTATATTTGATTAAATGTGGAATCATATTGGATGCTTTTAGCTGGAAAATAGAATGAGGATAGATTCGTTTCTCGGAGTTACTTTTAAAAATAGTTTCTTTTTTTAAAATAAATACGGTCTCTAATGTATGCATAGTGTAGAGAGCGAAGAAAAATGAAGAAAGTTAGCAAGGCGCATGCGCGAATAAGTGAAAGCGTCGCCGGCGACCTCAGCAAAGATGGCGTCGGGAGTGATGCGTATTTGTAGATGTTGGCTTCTTCTCCGCTTATAAATAATTAATGAAACACTCTTGCAACGGCGAATGGTAGTGGCTCAGGTTGATGGTGGCCGATGTGTTGACAGAGGTGATGGCGATTCGTTCACTAATAGTAAGAAGAAAGCAATGAAATGAAGTAGTTGGAGATGCAGTTAAGTGGCGGAATTTTGAAGCAGATAGAAGCATCTTGCTCACACTAGCGAACTGTAAATTCCTAACGAATTCGAATGACAGTGTGTATGGAGGAGTTTCTATACGCTTGAACTACACACAAACATATCTATACATATTCTATATCTATATCTTCTATATCTATCTATCTACTCCTATAAATTCGTTTTTATTTTGTGTGTATTGATATTCATATTAAAAACCCTCTTTTCTATTTATTTATTAAGAAAATACAATTTTCTTATATATGGGTTGTGGAAATGCATTCACTAGCAAAAGATCTAGCTAATTTGCATATTCTTTTAAACATTCATTTTAATTAATTCCCTATTAGTTCTTTCGGTTTTCTTCATGGGATGATTATCTAGAGTTAACTAATTATATTCATGCAAATATTCTACATGATTTATACTTGCCTAATATTTGCGTAAAATCTTTACAGTAAACAACAAATTGTTTCCATGTATATTTATGTATACGTATATATTTCTGTTTAGTCTATTAGTCTATATATATATATATATATATATATATAAAAGTGAACGTGTGTGTGTGTCTGTCTGTGTGTATGTCTTTGTACATTTCTCTACGCAATAACTCTGTCAAGTTTTAGTCTACAGACTCGAAATTTGAAATAGCATGGAAATTTGTCACAAAGCTTTTTAATCAGATTGTGAGTGAAAATGTTGCTGGCAAGTGATCAAAGTTTACAGAGTTGTCCTTTGTAGATTCTACGAAACTCCTCCGCAGATTTTGTGTCTTAACACCTGAAATTTTAGATGAAGGGTACTTAGACACGAGTCAAATATTTTAATTTAATTTGAGCCCAAAACAATAAATGTTAAGGGGTCAAAATTGGTGTCAAAGTTTTAAAAAACTGCCGTCTGCAGTCTCTACCAACTTTTCTCTTCGGTAGTTAAGGAACCCTATTATATAAAAAGGCATTACCGTACATATTCACACTTTTTAATATATACATATGCAAATAAAGTTATGAACAGTACATAGGGCTCGTGCAAAGCCGGGCGGAACGGCTAGTATATATATATACATATATATACATATATATATATATATATATATATATATATATAGAGAGAGAGAGAGAGAGAGAGAGAGTGAGTGAGAGTGAGAGAGATAGATAGATAGATAGATAAATAAGGACTATCCATTCAATGTGTCACCTTTTTGAAAATTAAATATGTTTTAACTCTTCTTAAAGTGTCTGAATTTGTTTTATTAATTCTTTGTTCATGTATATATACATATATATATTTTTTGGGCTCAAATTAAATTAAAATATTTGAAATGTTCGATATAATTAAACGAATTTTTAAGTTTTTAACCGATACCAATACAGATTTTGAAGTTTTTATACATAAGGAAAGAGATTTTGAAATTAAATGGGGTTCAAATTAAAATCGATTCATATAAAAAAAAAAACATTTTTTTCGAAATTAGATCTTAAATTTAAATAATTCAAAGTTGAAAATTAGGTATTACATTACCCGATATATATATATATATATATATATATATATATATGATAGATAAAAAAGGGGGGGAATTAAACAAAACGAGATTTGAACGTGGATTCGCGAGGTATATATACTTCACACTTCCGGTTATAAGATAGACGAATATTGGCTGAAGAGAGTTTGATAAGGATACCTTAAACGGGCCTTATTATCGGGCTTGAAACCGACGGTACCAATGACCTGTCTCAACTAACAACTTTCTGTACACAAAATATAAGTACGCTCTTAAAATTTGGATTTTCCTTTTAATTGAGCACTCTGCTGGAATTCTTTTTCCAAAAAAAAACTAATCATCTATATATATATATATATATATATATATATAAATATAATAGCAGTTCCGCCCGGCTTTGTACGGGCCCTATGTACTGTTCATAAGGTTATGTGCATATGTATATATTAAAAATGTGAATATGTAAATTAATACCTTTCTGTATAATAGTCTTCCTTAACTACCATAGAGAAAAGACGGACAGTCATTTTAGTTTCATAGATAGATAGATAGATAGATAAATTGGATGCAGTATATAGTAATGACTTAAAAAGTATTAAAAAAAAACTCATGCGCTACATCCGAGAATCGAAACCAAAACGTTCAGCTCACGATATATTTTGCCTCTGCCGTCAATAACTGGGCTTTGAAAACATGTTTACTGCAAGGCTAAAAATTAATACATGAACCAATAGCTACTACGTTATTCATTCGTAATGTCGGCGTTCGACCTTCACCTGGCAAAATTCATTTTTTTTAATTTTCACACTTTTGCATTGATTTTTCCGAGCTAAAACCCAAATAAAGTTTTGCATGGATTCAAATACCTTATATATGAAGTTTCTTGTCTGTAAACCAAAAACTCTAAGAGGGGTTTGGTAGGCAAATATATATAAAATGGCATACAAATATACATACAAGTTACATACAAATATACATACAAATTACATAAAAATATACATACAAGTTACATACAAATATACACACAAATTATATACAAATTACATATAAATAGGCACATGGATAAATTATTCAGCTTACAGTTGAGATTTATTAATCTTTTGAAGTTTAAACCAAATTCCTTTCTCTGGAGGTCGGAGATCCAACTAATCAATTCTTAAAATACAATTGCTGTGGTAAAATACGAAACGTTTTACAATTGTAAATAGTTTGGCTCACATGCAGATGAAACCTTTATTGATGTACTTTTATCTAATCACATTTTTTTATTCTGGTTTCGGACTATTTTCCCTTGAATCATTTTAGAGTGCAAGCCTTAATGGACAGAAAATAATTGAATGGCGAACATCAATTATCGATCTGAATCCGATCGACTATTTAGGGCCAATGATATGAAGGTGACAAACAATACGACAATATCAAAGAATTAATTAAAGCAAATCAATTGAAAATCGAACCTACTTAATGAAGAAAATCAATGGACAATAAAGTGATAGCTTTTATTCGGAAGAAAAATATGTGATATAAAGGTTTGAATTGCAATCAAACGTTCTTACTATTTTCGTCTTATTGTTGATTGGTGGGATCCTTCTATCGCTCCAGAAGATATCTCACTGCTGACGCAATTCTCTACTTATATAAAAGCCAAGTGCGTCCAAGGATGGAATACTGTTGCCACATCTGGGCAGGAGCTGCTAAAAGCACTATCCTGCCTTGACAGAGTACAAAATAGGCTTCGGGCTTAGTGGGGGGATGCCCTTTTCTTTTCCCTGCAAGCTCTCTCGCACAGGAGAGACGTTGCGAGCCTGTCTTAGTTTTACCGTTACTTCCATGGCAGATGCTCGTTTGAGCTCCAATCCCTGGCCCCCTTGCCGATCTTTCACGAAAACACTCGTCTAGCGGAAACCACTGTCAAACATTTTCCCCACTCTTTATCTGTGCCAAAACCAAAACGTAGATTCCATGAACAAAGCTTCTTTCTTAGAAGTGCACGTCTGTGGAACTCTCTTTTGTTTGTCTGTTTCCCACCTGATTACAACCTGGATGTCTTCAAGTCCAACATAAACAAATTCCTGATGAACCGCCCCGTTATGTAGACATTTTATCAAATCTCAACATTAACGTACTGTACACACAATAACCCTTATCCCTGAGTGACTTCTGGGCCTTGATAAGTGGTAACCACCTTGTAGAAAAAAATAATAATAATCTAAGTGACAAGTGTTTATCTGGTGTTGTCTAATACATTACGACTGCAAGTTTTGTTTATAGATGCAAACATGTTTTAATAAAACATCTAAATGTAACCTTTCGAATTTGTTGCAACAAGCTCTCAATTAGATCTATATGGTTATAAAACTCTGTGGAAAGCCAGAGGCGCCCTTTCTTGATTGATTGAATTTTTTCTCCGAGAATCCGTCGATTCGATCGTATTTGTTTGTTGTTATTGTTTTTACGGTTAAAATCTAATCTTTTGCTCAATCCAAAAATGGCAGCTTTATCAAAACATAATTCCGCGGTTTTTGTTAGGTATGTAATCTATACAATAATTATCATACTCTGTAGACCGTCCGGTTGTGTTGCTTATGTGAATTTGGTCTTTGACGATCGGGGGATTAAATCTTTTAAAGAACGGATGGCAGGTGAATTTATGCATTTAATAGATCAGATGCTTCAATTACTATGGCCGGATATTACGACATTTAAAAACAAATGTTAAAATTTTGCTAATGGAGTCAGAGATCAACTGGTAGTAATCTTGTCACCCTGCACTGATAATTCCCGAGAGGATGAAACATTAGTGTCTGTAGTAATCGAAAAATTATTATTATAAAATTATTATTGTAATAATTATGGCAGCCCCTTTAAGAAACGCGGTTCTTATTGTTGAGCAAGTTAAAGTTTAAATAGCAAGTCAGTCACCTAAGATCACATGCATAGATCAAGATGTTTTAATCATTGGATCACTGTGGCCGGATGTTATGGCATTTAAAAAATGAATGTTAAAATTTCAACGATATTGCTCGCGGTTGAGATTTGCCGTGAGGTTTTGTCCCTGCTAATGGCGTTGGAAATGGCTTCGTGGGTGTGGCTCAGAGGCTTATGAATGGGGGTGGAGAGTTTTATGTTTATTTTTATATATATGCGTGTTTGTAATAGTTTTTATCCTACTAATATTAGGAGCAACATAATAGTTCATCGAGTATTATCTATTTAGAATAAATACGTAATTTACATGAATTATAATATCCTATTTAAGCGTATTTTATGTCCAGACAACGTAAGATAGTCTGCTAGTATTATATAATCATGATCAATTTTGCTTTGATTAACACACGTGTCTTATCAAAAATCGGAAAATTTGTTTGTATAAGAATTGCATCCAAAATAATATTTTTTTTCTATTAACTAGTAATAGTTTGAAAATTAAATGCATTTATTATAAAAAAAAAAAACACTTAGCATTTAAGGGATTAAGAATAATTTCTTAAATAAATTGAATTCATTTTGAAAAAGTAGACATTTTGATTAATAACGAGACGGACATTGGCATTGTAAGGAAAATAGGGAATTGATTTTCAAAATGTTCATCTTATTTTGACGCAACTGTCTGGACACAGATCGATAAACACCGTTGAATATTTAATAGCGTCGGCTTTATTTGCTTGAAATGTGGTTTCGCGTTGAAGATAATTCCAAGATTCTCGTAGAAATGAACTCTAATCTGATTGAATGCTTCTTGATTGATTAGCGTGTCTCCGCTGTTTATGGAATATCAACCCTCTTACAGCAGAATCATCTTAACACACACGTTATCATAATATTATCGAAGTTAAGCAAAGTTAGGGTCAGTCAGTACAAGAGGGGTGATTATTTTGAAATATCGGATACTGGATAAATAATAAGGTAAATTCTTTCCAGCAAGAACTACCAAAAGCTAACGTCACCGTCTCTCCTGACAAGAAATTAATATTCCCCTAAAAATTACTGATTCGGGAAAAGCTATTTCAACCCGATTTTGCTACGTTACAGTGCATCAAATCTCTCTCGTTTATTGGCTGTTGGATATGTTACAATAAGTCAAGTACGTAGCCCTGTAAGAGGTGGCCATTTTCTCTTCTCTGCAGCCTGTCTCTGCTTTATCGTTATGTTCATAGCAATTGCTCATCTGAGCTCCAATCTAAGAAAAACACCCTGCTGTCTAGAAACCACTATATTTTCCCCCACTTTTTATCTGTGCCTAAACATACACGTACAATCCATGAACGCCCGTGGAACTCTCTTCCGTTTCTCTGCTTCTCGGCAGACTAAAAAATGGTTGTTTCAAGTTCAACTTGAACAAGTTCTTGATGAGCCGTTTTCTTAAGTAATCCGATATGCCAAATTTCCACTACTAAGAATTACTACAATATTATCGGTTGACTACCGTACACTCATTGGCCATTATCCTCGAGTTGCTTCCGGGCCTTGAAAACTAGTGACTATATATATATATATATATATATATATATATATATATATATATATATATATATATATGTATATATATATATATATATATATAAGTAAATGGTAGTTTGCTTGAAGAATTATGGGTATAGGAATATATGGCCATCATGAATATACTTTTGTTTTCTTTTCTTCTTTTTGAAAAGGGGAGGTATTTTCTCCCGAAATTAATCAACGTTCCATACCACCAACAGACTGTATACACATTGGACCTACCAACAACTTGGTTGTATAATAATTATACAACGAGGTGAGGAATGATACATGGATAAACAGTTAGACATTTCTCTACTCAAACATACTCGTCTATTTGTTTGTTTTTCTTTTTTTATTATTATATTTTTACCCCAAACAAGGGCCGTTACTACTTTGATGTAGAGGGCTACTATCAGGGGGGCATATCCTACAGGAGCACTATGTATGGAGTTGGGCAGCAAGATGTGGTTCAGGTTACACATGAACGTCTGCATGTAAGCACAGTTGGGGAAGCAGGGACCCGGAAGGGAATTTCCTTAGTCTAGCGCTTATTGGGAAGAAACTACTGAACTAGGAGGCTCTCTTATATCTAGAGATCTCGAAGGAATGGGATTTAGCTGCTTGTCGGGTTTCTCGGAGGTATTTACGTCGAGGGGTACAAGTGCTTGCAGTTCGTAAGAGCATTCACCGTTAAAGTACTTGTAGAACAGGCAGAGGGATGCAACGTTTCGTTGATGGGACAGAGGCTGAAGCTTAGATAAAATTTCAGGACCTATCAGGTTGGCGACTCTCTTTTGAACATTGTCTAGGGGCGAGAGACTAGTAGCAGATGCACCAGCCCAAATATGATAACAATACTCCAGACATGGTTGAATAGTGGCCTTATAGAGGTACAGAATAATTTCAGGCGTAAGCAACTTTCTAGCGCGTAGAGAGGGTCCACTTTCTTCGCAACGCTTTCAATGTATCTGTTTCAACTCATATTCCCTATTAACGTTACGCTGAGGAGTTTAAAAGAACTACTTTTTTGTTATGGGCGAATGGTGTCCCTATAGAGGTACAGGATACTTTCAGGCGTTAGTAGCTTTCTAGCACGATAGTGAGAACCTATTTTTCGCAGCGGTCCTGGCAATACCCTCAATGTAATTGTTCCAACCCATGTTTCCTGTGAACGTTAGGCTGAGGAGTTTAAAAGATGTACTTTCAGATAAATAATCTTTGGCCATTGCTATTGATGGTAGAGACGGTTTCTTGTATTTATTGGAGGAAACTAGTTTAGTCTTGAAAGCATTGAATGTGACCATCCATTTTTGCCCCATTCCACTACAGATCGTTACTCTTGTGATTCCGGTCCTTTCCGCATTGCCTTTGGCTTTTTAAACTTACACACACACACACACACACACACACATATATATATATATATATATATATATATATATATATATATTTACTCATCCACACCTTATAGCGATATATATATATATATACTCACCCACACAAGTTATAGCGAGATATATATATATATACACAAGTTATAGCGATATATATATATATATATATATATATATACTCGCCCACACAAGTTATAGCGATTTTCTAAATGTAAATACATTGAAACTAGCGTAATTATTTAAGAGTGCTAAAACTGTTCATTGTACATTGGTTACATATTTGCATACAAGTTTAAGTGGAGTACCAATTCAGGGACAAAACTTCATCCGACCAAATGCTATTCATGAGCTCATTTACAGGTCGATAGTCTAAATATCCCACCCCTAGAAGTATATATTAGATATAGAATTAACCGCCCGAATAAAAATGCAAACCATCGAATATATATATATATATATATATATATATATATATATATATATATATATGTGTGTGTGTGTGTGTGTGTGTGTCTTTGCCACTATAATTACCCAAAACATCACTGTATAGGGAATTATAACTACCATCACACAACATTTATTTACTTCCTAATAATAGCTCTATATATCCATTTAGAATAACTACTAATACAACCGTAAGGGCATAATCTTATATATAAACAGACAAATGAGTAAATTAATTAGGAATCCGAAAAACAAAAACGACGTTTAGAATGAAAAATAGTGAACAAAAGTTAAATAAATATATATAAAATAAATAAAAATATATAAATAAAAATCAAAAACATAAAAATAAAAACACTTAACAATAAGAAGTCGCCAGCAGTAAGGAAAGGACAAAAAAACAACCTAGCATATCGGTAGCAGCGACTATGAAAGTACTTTAGATAAAAGCAAGAAAAATAGTCGCCAGACTAATAAAATGCTAACACTTCCCAACTGTCAACTGCCAAACCGTATGAAACTGCACTTCCCTCCTCTCCTCTGAAAACTAAAAGACTTAAAACAAATGAACGAAAAAAATAAATAAACAACGAGGATAAAAAAACGAGAGATAAGTAAAAAAAAATAAGTAAATAAAATAACACATGTTATAAGTAATTAAAGTCACCATCAATAACATATATGCAACCATAAAACAACTTAAGGATATGTGAAATTTTCAATCAAGGGCAATAAATAACCGCCAAGCTAAAAAAATTACTTAACACCTCCCTTATAATGAGGACAAATACGGGGAAAAGCATACCCCCTTACCATGAACCATACTGCCCGCATTCACAAAGCATAGAACTTCCCCAAAATATCTTATAAAAACCAATGTAGTATTTTTAATATCAATTCTTTTTTGTCTGATAAAGTGTTGTCTCTGAATTGGGACTCAACTAAAACATGTATGCAGATATATAGCCAATAATGTTTATATAAAAAAACAGATTATATGTATATATATATATATATATATATATATATATATATATATATATATATATATATATATATATATATGCATATATATTAAAATTATGGGGTGTTCGTTCGCGCCTGACCTCCATAGCATGGAAATGTGTCACAAAGTTTAACAAGGTTTTTTAATATAGATCCACAGAATATTGTAATAAGTGTTTCAGTGTAAAACGGTATAGTATAATAAATTATGGGGTTTATCTATTTTATTTTTACTTTCATCATATTTTGCTTTGGTTTTAATACCCCCAACTTCGCAGCTATCTCTTTACAACCCTTCCTTTTCATAACCTATCATACTTTCATAAATCAGAGTCCATTTTTGTAGGCTGTTTTTGACCGCAGTCAACGACGGGTACTTTTGCTAGTATATATATATATATTTATATATATATATATATATATATATATATATATATATATATATATATATATATATGACGTAAATATTATAAAACACAATAGCACAATTGCAACTACTCTTCGGATTTTTTTCGGATTGATGGAATCATGCCCATATTCGATTTCTTTTTTATTTTTAAATGAATTGTTATTCTTTTGATTAATCAGGGCGCTTTGGACCTTAATTCTACCTCGCTACATGTTTGCGAAGGAACTATGTCAGTACCAGCTAGTCCGCTATAAACAAAAACAAAATGTATTGCCTAATACGGATTAATGAAGAAAGGAAGCAAATTTTTAATTTTGGAACAGCAAATTTGTCAGCAGTGCGTCGCGTTTGGGAGTAGCAAGTTTTTGACAGCAGAGCTTCGAATTCTAAGTGGTTAATTTGGACTTCATGTGTCAGATTTACTCCAAAAATTGTTACTTCGAAGCACAGCATAGCAAACAATTCATCAAGGCAAGTAACGACTTGACTGTTTAAACCACAATAACGGAAATTGTCGCTGACTGTTAAAAAACAGTAGAAAGGGATGGAATTAATTTAACCAAGTATAAAAAAGGAGAGCAATAAAAAATATTGTATCAAAACCCATATCTACCGCCAGTGAAAAAGTAAACTCTGATTTTTTGTGTGCCTTAAATCTAAGGAAATTTCCATATATTCTCCATCTATTGAACATGTAAACATTAAACTACTTCCTTGCAGACTACAGCATAATCATCTCTAAGACTTTCTTATTTTTTACTGCGTTTTAATCCCAAACAATGCACAGTGCTTGTTGGATGTAAGGAGCTACTATTTATAACCAAATTTTTTATCGATATTATGTAGGCAGTTGAGCAGCAAGCTGTTTGGTCGCATTGCATTTAAACTTTTGCATGTCACTAAAGTCAGGGAGGCAGGGACTCGGGAGGGAATTCCAAAGTCTTTAGGAAAAAATATTTGACTAAAAAGGCTCCTGGCATCTAGGGATCTCTACAATGTAGGAGTGAGATTTTGCAAGGTTTCATCGGTCAGAGAATGCTTGTACTTTGGTTGGTAGTGCGGAATATATTATGTTGGCAACTGTTTTTTTAAGCTCTGTCTAGATGTGAACGACTCATCGCCGATGCATCAGCTTAAATGTGGCAATAATTGTCCATGAGCGATTAGTAACTTTATAGATGTATAGGATATTCTAAGTATTAGTAAACTTCTAGCAGAGTAGAGAAAGCCCACCTTATTCGCAACAGGCTTGACAATTACTTCGATGTATTTGTTCTGATTCATGTTCCCTGTGAACATTAAGCCGAGGATTTTGAACGGAGTGTTTTTAGGGAGTGTATTATTAGCCATGACTATCTTTAATTGAGAAGTGGTTTAGTAATTATTTCAGGATAAAAAGGCTTAGTCTTAACAGAATTGAATGTTATCATCCGGTTATGTCTAAAGTTCACTACGGATTCACGTTCTTTAAAGTTTCAGCCATTTTCTTAGATATTTGTTAATTTATTTTCCCTTTCATCTCAGTAAATTTTATCAGAAAGTTCAACCTGGACTTTTTTTTAGAAATATTTCATTATGTTTATTATTTGTCCAGTTATAACGTGAGATGATAGTTTTCATGAGAAGACTTTTATGCCAAATGAACTTTCAATGAACAGTTTATATGCAAGATTTCACATCTCTTGAACACATTAACACTGAACTAATTCCCTGCGAACTACAACAACGTCAAAAGACTCTTGGTAATTTGTCCTCTTATGCAGCCAAATTTTTATTTCGATCTTATTAGTCCTTTTAACAATATGTTTAGATAATAATATGTTTTGATAATAATATGTTCTGACAATAATGTTTAGATAATATATTTAGATAATAATATGTTTTGATAATAATGTTTTGATAATATGTTTAGATAATAATATGTTCTGATAATAATCTTTTTATAATAAAATATTTAGATAATAATACGTTTAGATGATAATATGTTTTGATAATAGTATATTCTGATAATAATGTTTTATAATAATATGTTCTGACAATAATGTTTAGATAATAATATGTTTAGATAATAATATGTTTTGATAATAATGTTTTGACAATAATATGTTTAGATAATAATATGTTCTGATAATAATGTTTTTATAATAATATGTTTAGATAATAATACGTTTTGATAATAATATGTTCTGATAATAATGTTTTGATAATAATATGTTTTAATAATAATATGTTCTGATAATAATGTTTTTATAATAATATGTTTAGATAATAATACGTTTAGATAATAATATGTTTAGATAATAATATGTTCTGATAATAATGGTTTGATAATGATATGTTTAGATATTAATATGTTCTGATAGTAATGTTTTATAATAATATCTTTAGATAATAATATGCTCAGATAATAATATGTTTTGATAATAATATGTTCTGATAATAATATGTTTTGATAATAATATGTTTAGATAATATGTTTTGATAATAATAAACTCTTATTATCAAATCGCTTTTTACTTTGCTAAATAATTACTTATTTTATAGAAAACATAATTTGTATTTTTATTCTAAATTTCTATCAATAATTTTCATTTTATAATATTTATTAATAATTTTTGTTCATAATTTTTATTATTAATTTTTATTTATAACTTTTATGAATAATTTCATTAATAATTTTATTAATAATTTTTGTTTAGAATTTTTATTAATATATTTTGTTCATATTTTTATTAATAGTTTTTGTTAATAATTTTTATTCATAATTTGTATTCATAATTTTTCTACTCATTTTTATTAATATTTTTTATTAATAATTTTTAATAATAATTTCTATAAATAATTTTTATTAATATTTTTTGTTTATGATTTTAATTTATAATTTTTATTGATAATTTTTATTAATACTATTTATTAATTTTGTTTATGGGTTTTATTAATAATTTTTAATCAGATTTTTTTAAACAATTTTTATTCATTATTTTTTATAATTTTTATTTATAGTTTTTATTGGAAAATGTATTTATCTTTTTATCAAGAATTTTTGTTAATAATTTTTATTTATTTTTTATAAATGATTTTTCTTCATTATTTTTATTAAAATTTTTATTTATAATTTTTATTAATAACTTTGTTTTATAATTTTATTAACAGTTTGTATTAACAATTTTTGGATAATTTTATTCATCATTTTAATTCATAATTTTTATTCATAATTTTCTTTATACATTTTAATAATAAGTTTTATTCATAAATTGTAAACATTTTTATTAATAATATTTATTTAAAATTTATTTATAATTTTTATTCATTTCATAATTTTTATTCATTTCATAATTTATAATTTTTATTCATTAATTTAATTCATAATTTTTATTAGTAATTTTTTATCATAATTTTAATTAAAATGTGTTATTAATAATTTTATTATTAATTTTCATTTATAGTTTTTAAAAATAATTTTAAATTATAATGTTTATTAATAACTTCTATTCATAATTTGTTTATTAATAATTTTCATTGATAATTTTATTAAATATATTTATTGTTAATTTTTATTCATAATTTTTATTTATTATCTTTATTCATAAATTTTATTCATATAATTTATGAATTATTTTATTAATAATTTTTAATAATAATTTCTATTAATAATTTTTATTAATATTTTTTGTTTATGATTTATATTTATAATTTTTATTGATAATTATTATTTATACAATTTATTAATTTTTTTATGGGTTTTATTAATAATTTTATTCAGATTTTTATAAATAATTGTTATTCATTATTTTTTTATAATTTTTATTCATAGTTTTTATTGGAAAATGTATTTATCTTTTTATCAATAATTTTTATTCATGATTTTTATTTATTTTTTATAAATGATTTTTCTTCATAATTTTTATTATAATTTTTATTCATAATTTTTATTAATAACTTTGTTTTATAATTTTAGTAACAGTTTTTATTAATACATTTTTTGATAATTTTATTCATCATTTTATTTCATAATTTTAATTTATGACTTTTATTAATAATTTTATTTATAATTGTTATAAATAATTGTATTCGTATGTTTTAATACGTTTTATTCATGCTATTTATTACTAATGTTTATTTATAATTATGCTTCATAATTTTTATTCATAATTTTCTTTATACATTTTAATAATAAGTTTTATTCATAAATTTTGTTAAACATTTTTATTAATAATATTTATTTAAATTTTTATTTATAATTTTTATTGATTTCATAATTTTTATTCATTTCATAATTTATAATTTTTATTCATTAATTTAATTCATAATTTTTATTAGTAATTTTTTATCATAATTTTAATTAAAATTTGTTATTAATATTTTTTATTATTAATCTTCATTTATAATTTTTTTAAATAATTTTAAATTATAATGCTTATTAATAACTTCTATTCATAATTTTTTTATTAATAATTTCCATTCATAATTTTATAAAATATATTTATTTATAATTTTTATTCATAATTTTCATTTATTATTTTTAATCATAAATGTTATTCATATAATTTATTAATTATTTCATTCATAATTTTTTATTAAATAAATGTTATTTATAATTTTCCTGCTAATGTTTTTCATAATTTTTATAATAATGTTTATTCATAATTTTTCATTAATAATGTTTATTCATAATTTTTAATTATTATTTTAATTAACTTTTATTAATAATTTTTATTTATAATTTTTATTCATGAGTTTTTAAAAATTATAATAACAATTGTTATTAATAATATTTATTAATAATTTTGTTCACAATTTTTATATATAATGTATAATCTTATTATAATTTTATTTTTATTTATAATTTTTTTCATAATTTTTATTAATAATTTTTATTTATAATTCGTATCTATAATTTGAATTAATTCTGTTTATTAATAACTTGTATTATTAAATTGTATTAATATTTTTTATTAGTTGGTTTATTTAGATTTTTTTCATCTTAAGTGTTATTTTTACATCAATAGCTCGTAACGTTTATGGATAAAGTCGTAGGTTATATTCAGTTCGAAATTAAACTCTTCCTCGAGTTAGAGATTCTATTCTATTGCATGCTAAAGAATATAATTTTTAATTAAAAAACATGTACCCGTTTATGACTGACGGACCGTGAGTATGCTTCTCCGATGATA
>NC_136510.1:112479446-112526946 GCF_053919585.1 Euprymna scolopes
ACGTGAAACGTAGGGGTTCATTTAGTGATAGTTGTACGCTTCTATAAAGACTATGTCAATTTGGCACATGATATAGTTACACTTTTTCAAGTCTAATAAACATCCACATAATCAGTTGTTTTAATTAAATTGGGACGAATAAAAGACAATTATATTTAAACCAAAAACGTTACGAATAAAATGAATCCAACTTTTTAGAGATTCTGGTACTCATATAGTATAACTTGTGTCAATTCATCGCTCCAGGCTGTATCTTGTAGTCTCGATATTTACACATAGACGTACAAAATCAAAATGAATAGACGCGTTTCTACGCATATCGTCTGCGCATATAATATCCTGAATAAAAATTAAACAATTTCATTTTAGACGAATAAGCAACATATTTTAATTCATTTGAAATGGTCTATTTGGGAGCTATCGAAATGTTTTGAAATCCATAATTTACTTCAATAAACCAGTTGACCCCAGTGGAGCTGAATCTGCGGATCAGTGTCGCTGGTTGCCTTGTATGAATGCTCATCTCTGCTACATTTCTCCCCACTCACACACGCAAACATTAAAGAACACACAGACACACACAACAAACCACATTAATGTCTGCAAGTCTGGATTCATTGAAATATGTCCAATCTTTATTACTGAACTCCATTTATAATATAAAAACAAAAGAACATTAACTCTTAAAAACAACTGCCAATAAATTATAATTTATTAAAATTGAACAGAAAAATTTTGAATTTTATTTTCCTGGTCTGCAACCCACGGCTCTTAATTAATCGATAATGACTTCTAAAGTCTCAGCTAATGAACGCGCTTGTTTTTAAAACAACTCTAAAATATTAATGAACATTCTATATTCATATTGCTGTAAACCTTCAATTATAAACGTATTTGAATTATAATCTCTGTATAAATAAAATGAAGTCATTTTCCCCTCTGAATTTGACCTTAATAAGATTAAAACTGAAAACATTTCATGCAAATGTAATATGCATGAACTGCAGCACATTATCTGAGGTGTGCTATAGGCCTATTACATCTACCCTTGCTCGATAATCGTACATTCCTAGATTTTTTCTGGTAAGAGTTCACTGCCAAAACCTGTAAGAATCAATGGAAGCTGTAAAATCTTTTCTCTCTATTTAATTTCTCCTTTCCCTGCGACCCATTAACGATTCTGCCTTTTTCTTCTCCCTTTTTTCATTAACATATAATATATCATTTCCTTTTTCTTTACTTTCATTTCGCTCGATGCTTTCTTTTTCTGTTTCTGTTTTTCCGACTTCAGAGTTAAATATTTATTTATTGTTATTGCATTACAAAATGTAAACTGTGAAATTTTCACGTAAAGCGATTACGAACAAATCAATCTCGATTAGTAACCAATCAATTTATGAGTGCGTTAAAATATTTACCCGCTCGGATCGAACACTACTACATTTAAAAATGAAAACAATGCATTTCTAGATCTCTAAAAACCTCAGTTCCTGTTTACGGTGTTTACTATGTTTTTGTTTCGTTTCTTTCATGTTCCAATTTTTCCGATTACACTGGGATTGTAAACATCGTTACGATATAACTCAAAGCAAAATGAATTTCACTACCGATTCTAGTTTTAGCACTAACTAGGTGTTTCCTTTGTTTTTGTAATATTTACTTCAATATCTTAGGACTTTACTATACTAATTATCTTTGCATTATACCAAGACAACTAATATTTATCTCCGAATTCATTTTTACATTGGATTTATTTTTCAAAATTTGACTGAATTGGTAAGTTCGCCGTTAAAAAAATTCTCGTTAATATATATTCTTAACTCATTATTTTGCTTTTTGTTCATCGTGTGACAATGTCTTTTGGTTTTCTCACGTTTGATTATAAAACCTAAAAAACTTTTCACTGAAAATATTTTTCAGAATCCGTTTTTTTTCAAATTTCCACCTTCTTTACAAAACACCCTGAATTAAAACAATAAAAATTGTCGTGAAAACACTCTTAAAAAATAATGACTTTCACACCATGATCTCATGCGTGACTCTATCATCTATAATACGTTTTAAGATGGAATATTGTTGCCATATTTGGAAAGGGCTGCTCAGGAAACTATTTCTTGAGTTTAGAGAGTAATAAATCGACTTTAAAAGATATTATCATAATTAGTTCGCTACACCTTATCACAATGAACTTCTATACAAAATTTCAGGTAGATCGACACAGTAGTTTCCGAATAAACCTCATTGGTAAATATAGCATTGTGCTGAGTAATTCATATTAATCCCTAGTAATTTCTTCAGTTATATTACTTAGTTTGATACATCTTATGAGAAACGTCCATACAAAATTTAAGCCCGATTGTCCCAGTAGAACGGACAGACAGATTGACTAAAAAATATATAATATAGACAATAAATCGTGATTAATGATGAAAATTAAGTTCATGGATCGATGAAAATATAATTTTATGCTTACGTGTGACAGACGAACTAATGGATTGGTTCTCTTATAAATATGCACGGATGCATCAACCGTAAGATACATCCATCGAATTTTTTGGCTGTTTGTAAATTTAATTTTCTTATTATTTGTCCGGGCTGATGATTAAGCATCCTACCGTATACTAGATACTTATCCGTTACCTCCGCTATTCGAATCGAGATACCATTTTAAGATTCTAATGTTCAATTTAAGTGCAATTGTTTGAATCCCAATTGCACTTGATTTACCGAGTATATCTGGCATACAGTTTTTTTAAATTCTCTTTCATAAGTTCGTTTACGGCTATAATAGCAGGGATGATGGATATCTTCCTAAGATCTCAGGGTTTTTTCATGTCATAATAAGAACTTGGTATTCTGTTATCTTTTCCCTCTTATACATGTTTAACCCAGCACCATTGGGGGACATAAACTTCTACTAAGGTTGCTTTTTTTACATGGGGGCCACCACTTATCAAGACCCGGAGGCCACTTAGGGAAAAGGGTTATTGCGTGTACAGTAATCAATGAGATAGTATTGTAGTAATCATTAGTATTGGAGATTTGATAGAGTGTCTTACTTAAGGGAGCCGTTTGTCAGTAATTTGTTTATGTTGGATTTGAAGACATCCAAATTGTAGTCAGGTGGGAAACAGACGAACGGAAAGAGTTCCACAATCGTGCACCTCTGAGAAAGAAGCTCTGCTCATGGAATCTACTTTGGATTAAGGCACAGATACAGAATGGGGAAAATTATTGACAGTAGTTTCAGCTAGACGGGTGTTTCTCGTGAAAGATTGGTGAGGAGAGGACGAGAGATTGGAGCTCAAACGAGCACTTGCCATGGAAATAACGATAAAACAAGGATAGGTTCGTAACGTCTCTTCTGCGGGAGAGACGATGCAGGAAAGAGAAAAGGGCATCCCCCACTAAACCATGAAGTCTATTTTGTACTCTGTCAAGGCAGGATAGGCTGTTTTTAGCAGCTCCTGACCAGATGTGGCAGCAGTATTCCATTCTTGGACGTACTTGGCTTTTATACAGATAGAGAATTGCATCGGTAGTGAAATATCTTCTGGAGCGGTAGAAGGATCCCACCATTTTCCCAGCGTCCCTGGCAACAGATTTGATGTACGTGTTCCATTTCAGATCAATAGTAAAGGTCAAACCCAGAAGCTTGTCAAAACATGGACAAGACAAGAGCCATCCATTTCAATTGATACCAGATAGGGATTACAGCGTTGATGATGTAAAGATAGAAGATTGCGTTTGGATGCATTAAGTGACCAGCCACCTCTTCCCCCATTGTACGACGCGCTTGAGATCAGAGTAGAGAGGATTAGAGAGAACTTTGTCATTTACGGCCTTTGATGTGTTGCCGTAGATGGTCGTGTCATCAGCATAGATGTCAACGAATGATTTAAGTATGTTTTTAGGGAGATCATTGATGTAGATCAGGAAGAGACTTGGGCCCAGGATGGACCCCTGGGGGACTCCAGCATTAATACTGTGGGCCTCTGATTTCTGCCCATCAACCACTACTCTTATGAACCTATCAGAGAAAAATGATTTAATGATTGAGAAAACATTTCCAGTAATACCGTAGCTGGAAATCTTGTGAAGTAGGCCCTTATGCCATACCTTATCGAAGGCCTTCGATATGTCAAGAGCGATTGCCCTGGAAAGGAAACCTTTGTCAAGAGATTCACTAATCCTATGAGATATAACCGTTAGCACATCTGCTTCTTCCCCATTGATTTCCCATATAATTACACCAGGATTTTTTTATACGCAGTTGTAGGAATTGCATGGTTATTGTGGATGGTATAACTGTGACGAATTGATAGCCTGTCTTCGGGTGCGTCTTTTTCACAGAAAAAGTGCAGCTAGTCTCTGACGACGCCATCGTTATTTTTCAGGATAGATGCTTAACTGAGCTACAATCCATTTCCTCTATTAAACCCGCCACAGCAAAACTTTTTTAACTACATCCAATGTAAAAATATTACTTTTGTCCATTGTGTACGTGAATTTAAATGAACTTTGCATGAATGTTTAAAGTACAATATTTACACATTCTTGTTGAACCATTCTTTTAAATGCAACCCAGATCCAACCATGATCTATAATTCTCAAGGATTTTGTTTTACATTTCAGCTGATAAAACATATTAATCTTTGTCCTCAAGTTGCCTTTGGGTCTTGATAGACAGTATGTCGTTAAAAAAAAAAAACTAAATCAAATGTGCGCGGTCAGCGATCGAAATTCCAATTCAAGCCGAAACGTACGAAATAACCGGACTTAAGGACAATGAATTTTATCAATATACAAGGACGTTTATAACAACAGATGTGTCACTTAAATGCATCGGATTTATATCGACAAAATCTTTTTATGTGCGATTCTGCGGTGAGATATGTCATCCTATCTTTAACGTTGCTTATTTTGATTTTTAAAATGCACTTAACCGAAATGCGATAACTTTTTTCTTTTTTCGTTAAATTTTAGAAAAGCAATCTATATATTAATAATGCGCTAAACCAATTTCATCTAAGTACGCCCGTTATCCCCTTTCAGCTTATTTTAAAAGTAATACATTATTATTTTAAAAGTAATACATTATTATTTTAAAAGTATTACATAACCCAGTGCTGTGTCACACCTGTGTCACACCTTTTCAGACTTATATGCAAATAAATATGCACACTAATATTCGTCAATAACGCAACGGTTATTTGCTCTTGTCGTAGTTTTCGATTCGTCGTATAGGTAGGGTCTTTACTTTCTGTTTCGCATTCTTCCCAACTTCCATTCTCTATCTATCTCGCTTTCTCTTTCCTCCGAACAACCGATGTAATCAGACGCACATTCCGTTCGCCTCGACAGGCGTAACCTTGGTTTTAAGCTAAGACGACACTTGTCTACAAAAACATTAACGAGCTTGAATGAACACTCGGTACACACACACATCCACATTGAACTAATCAATAACTTTCCTGTTCACACGCATTTACATACGTATTTACACACAAAGCAACAAACATATGAACATGCTTATACGTGCACATCACACACACGTTATCTTGTTGTTTCTACATTGTTTGCAAATAAATGATTCTTTGAATATATTGTAACTCGGTATGCCTTGTCTTATTTTGAAGCCGGGGTACAGAACAGAGTAGTTTTTCATCTCCACACACCCACCACAAACAGAAGGAAACAAGAGGTAGTAAAATCAACCGATCATTTGTTTGATAGGAGTCTCATTAATGGTTAATTTATTTAAAGCAGACAATACAATAGAAACCAAATCTATTTTGAATCGATTAAAATTGTAATAATAAATTGATTTCGCCAGACGGTTAATTATTTCTGAATTGTTAGATGAGGACTGATACGTTTTATTAGATGAAATATTCGGATTATTATTCTCATCTAAAGTTTTATTTTCACTACGTTCCTGTCGGCGAAACTTCTCACTTCTTTAATGTCACGGAAAAACAGATAAAGAACATGGTAAAATTCAGATTGAAAGGACACTCTCCTGGAAGTAGAAGGTTCAAATCACAATGTGTGTGTAATAATAAGAACACACTTGTGAATTGCTTAATCCGGTCATGGCTGACGAAAGGAGAACAGTTTATGTCTATGGATTCAATGAAGGGTTATGTTACAAAAGTTCAAGCATATTCTTGATAAATCTAAATCAATGAAAACGGTTTCATTTCTTTTAATAGAAGATATTTTACTGACAATTACTTAAAAGCAACAATATATATAATATAATATAATTTACTTTAATAAAAACTTAGTATGGAATGGAATTGCCCTTAGATCATTTTAAAAGATCAATTCTTTTTATCATGCTCTCAACCAACTTGGAGCACTGTGAAGAGGAGATGTTATTTCATTCTCTTTGTACTGCTTCCCATAATTTTTCTTTGTTGGAAAAAGTTTTTCTAACTAATGCACGAGATATTATAGCCCAAATATTTTCCATTGGGTTTAAATCTGGGCTTTGGCCAGGCTAAAACATCACATCAATTTAATTATCAGTAAGCCACTTCTTTGTAACTTTTGCTGTGTGTGCAGGGGCATTATCATGTTGAAAAATAATGTCATTGTTCATTTCTAACTTCTGGATGCTTGGTAATAGACCTCTCTCTAATATTTGAATGTATTCTTTGGCATTAATTGACGCATCACATCTGATAATTTCCCCAACTCCTGCAGCAGAAAAGGTCCGCCATACCATTATTCCTCCGTTTCCATGTTTTACTGTGGTTTTTATGCAATTCGGTGAAAATCTTTCTTCGGATCTTCGGATGCAACGTTCAGGGGCATCACTGGCAAGGCAAAATCTTGATTCGTCGACCAGAAAACATTTCTAAACCAATCTGCATCTTTCGTACCATAACATGATGCAAATGTCTTTCTGTCGCTGATGTTCTTCTTAGTTAATAAAGGTTTTTTTGCACATCTTTTTGATGAAAATCCCATTTCCTTCATCCTTCTGGATATTGTCACTCTAGAAAGAGAATTTCCTTTTGCTGTTTCGAATTGTTTGCTATGGTCAACATAAGTTTTTTTGCGATCCTTCAAAACGGTCATTTTAAGCCTGTGATCGTCCTTCATTGTGGATGCTGTGGGGCGATCAGATCCAACTTTCTTGCTCACGTTGCCTTCAATTTCGAACCTTTGCCCAATTCTCTTCACAGCTGAAAGAGATGTTGCCACCTTTTCTTCGTTCAAAATGTCGAAAATCTGCTTGTAAGACAAATTTGCCTGTCGAAATCCTGCAATTCGGTTTTTAATTTTTCGTCAAGATGTCTTACTTTTCGTGGACTCATCTTTAATACTAATAATCTGAAAAATACTAAATAACAGCTAATTATTAGCAAACAAGCAATAAAAATTTTAAAAATTGTTTTCTTTCCAATTTCAATCATGGCCCATTTTTTTTGTTCCAATTTTAATCATTGCCCATTTTTTTTGTTCACGAGTGTATATATATATATATATATATATATATATATGCATAAAATGTATAATATTTTTCACGAAAAACACCCGTCTATAAGTGGTGATCACTGTGTAAAAAAGATATAATATAAAATAATATATATATATAAAATGATATATATGTAATATAATATATTATATACATAATATAATATATATAATATAATATAATATATATAATATATATATATAATATATATTTTATAAAATATATATATAATATATATTATATATTACATAATATAATATATATAATATATATAATATATATATACATAATATATATAATATAATATATATCTATAATATAAAATATATATAATATATATAATATAAAATCTAAATAAAATATATAATATATATAATATAATATATATGTGATGTATAATATAAATAATATAATATATATAATATAATATATATTATATAATATATGTATATTAGCAAAGAATATGAATCATCATATTTTTCTATATTATTTTATTCAATTACATAATGTTTATTTTTGAATGCAAATTATTGTTATGAAAGACGAAATAAACAATATATAATCTAAATCAAAGAAAACGGTTTCATTTTATTTAATAGAAAATATTTTACTGACAATTACTGAAAAGCAATAACATGTATATGATATCATATACATTTTATGTATATATATATACATAAAATGTATATAATATAGATATAATATAAAATAATATATATGGAATATGATATATTATTTCTTTTCTTTTAAATTTCTTATTTCATTTTGTAATTTGTAATTATGTGTATTTTAATAGTTTATATATGCATTTGTCTTTATTTTTTTGTTTCCTTGCTTAGTTTTAAATTCTCCCCCATCAAAACACCAACCACGTTCTCTCCCAGCTTAAATAAATTATTAATTACACGCTCTGAACTAAGGAAGGCTAGAGATAAAAATAGCTGAGGCAGGATAAATTTTCCGAAATTAGCACTAACGGTGATTTATTTTTCTACCGTAGAAATCAGAAGAACTTTATTTAAGTAATATACTTAATATCTACAATTACCATATGCTCGCTTGTATGAATAAAGAACCCTCGTGTATATCTCTACCAAACCACTGGATATAGCTTATAATTAACTGTTACTATAATTGTAACTGAAATCTACAGTGATCTTAGCTGCGTCACTAGGACCATTTTCTGTATAGATACAATGTTTTGTCCCTGACCTTAATGACTGCCTATAAATACGAATTCCGAATCACCATGTAATAATTGTTTCTCTTTACCTCCAAGACTACTGCCTTTATCTAACCTGCATGCTAAATAGGGAAAAGAAGAAAAAAGGGTTTTTTTTCTGTTTTCCAAGCTAAAATAATTACTTGAAACTGTAAATCTTAATGAAACTCTTGTGTAATGACCCCGTCCTTTGAAATCTAACAATCTGACCCCCCTCTAGCTGCCACTAAAACTCTACATTACACACGCCTTAGTAGTGGAATCCTTAGCCTCCAGCTCCTAAACTTCACATGCTAATCGCCTAACAGTCATCACTAAACATCAATACATTCTACCTCTAAGACATGCTTTGAGTTCATTCTTATCCAGTTTGGTACTTACCAGCCAAAGTATGAACTTAAATGCAAAGCGATCTTCATTACATAACAATGCCTCTTCCTAGATGGTTTTGCAACGATTAATACAAAACCAAATCCGATACTCCCTGTTATGCAAAACGCTCGATGACTCTTAAATGAAAACTGAAATCATCTTCCTTCAATAGTAGAAACACACTAAGACCTACAACTTCTATCTATTCGCATCTACTGAAAACTTGCCCAAATATCTATTTACTTAATTATACATACGGAATACGTCATGGCTTTAAATTTACCCCCAGTTATACCCGTACTGTACTGCACCTACATCTTAACCCTCTTGTAATCTAAAATATACAGTGACTGGACAAAATTTTTAGCTACATTCCTAATACCTACTCACACTGTAACGGTATCCTGTACCTAAGCTAACATATAAATTAATTAACACAATGTAAAAATCGAAAGGTACAAGCCTTAATCCGCACTAACGCCTTTCTAAAAAGCATGCTCACATAATTGCTTCCACTGCATGAGTTTTTTTTTCTCTTTAGTAAAAATGAATAACAATGTCCCTAAATCACTTTGAGGAGTGTGACTATTCATTAGAAATATACTATCTACAAACTAACCCTGTAACATTAACTAACCACGCGGGGTCGCAGAAATACCTGGATTAGGACCCAGGCGCGGAGCAAACCCTCTCAGGGCTGATGGACCCAGTAAATCTTCCCAGATCATTCGTCTAGGAGAAGGAAAACTCTGAAACTAAACTTAAGGATGTCTTGGATGACAACCCTTCTAGAGCTGCTGACTCAAGCAAATTACCGGTCTGCAAACCTAAACTGCTTAAGGAGTAGATAGGATTTGTCTATCACCCGGCTTCCATACTCCTTCTTTTCCTATTAGAAGGGAGCAGAGGTGCTATCACAGTGATTCAACAAAACACTCAGTGGTAGATCTTGTTTCTTGTCTAGGGCAATGAACGCCGTTTTCCTCACTCCCGACATATCCCACCCCTCAAAACTGGGCATTTGGGAGTGCTTCAGTACCACCTATGCCTATGCAATTAGATTAGGTTGACCTTCTTCTGATGGGTTGAGGGTACCGGATTGACAGTTCCTGGCTGCTGTTTCCGACTGGTAGTACAGGTGCTCTAACTCTTTGGTATCGCTTAGAGCGGCTGCTCCATCAACAGTTGTACAATGTCGCGCATGGAAAGGGACCTTGCACTCATTTCCGATGGGCTTTCCTGAGGCCACAGTCCTAGTTGAAGAAAGGTCAACTGATCGTCTACTTGTGTTGCATGTCTGATACCCTGCATAACCTCTTGTTCAGCCCCCTTACCCAATTGAAACTCTTTAAAAACATGATGACAGTACAATCTAAAGAAAAGGTAATGAGTTATTGTCTAGAACAGGTAACAAGTTATTGTTTATTAACAATAACTCATCACTTTTTCTAGACATACTTATTATAAAATCCAATAATAACATATCCTTCAACGTTCACCGCAAAATTACACACAAAAATGAGTATATACATTTCTATTCATACCATAATGATAAAATAAAAACAGGGATGATAATTGGTTTCTTCTTACGCGCTTTCAGAATTTGCAGTCCTGAATATCTGAACGAAGAATTCAAATACCTCACAAACATTTTGAAAACCTTGCAATATCCGACATTTTTCATATTGAATGCTAAGAGAAAAGCCACACAAATATTTTCCAGAATAAATAATAATAAAAAATCATATACACCAGACCTTTCTCTCATAAACACACATCTTCTTTTACCTACACACACCAATAATACAATAATCTGTAACATACTAAACAAACTAGAAATTACTATCGTACAAACCACATCATTAACCATAACACATATTAAAAACTACGAAACATTTCCAAAACAAACCATTTTCCAATGAAGGTATATACACTAAATAAACCCAGCGGAGATTGGTGTTATATTTCCGTTAAAGTAAAAGTTTCTATGGCACGTGATTTTGCACACGTTCCTTTTCCCTTTTAAAAGGGCTGCGTTTTTTTTTTCTTCAACATTTCGTTACAAACAGTTCTTGCGTTTACTGCTGCTACCTGCTATTTGCTCTTACGTTTACTATTTGTTCTTACGTTTATTATTGGTTGTGAAATTAATTCAGTAAAGTCTAGTAAAGAGGTTTTGGTTTGTCTTCCATTCTACGATAATTAAAAAAAAGGCTCAGTGAACATAAAAGAGATATAAAAAATAACAATTCTCTAAGTGCATTATTCTCTCATTCATTGCAACATAATCAGACTTTAAACAAGCAAAAGTAGTTAATTTATTTCAAATAAACCGCGCCGGAGACTTCTTGAATCTGCTCTTATCGCAAATTCAGGCACAATTAAACAACGTGCATATTTCTATAACATAGCGCCATAAATAAGTAAACTTTTATTAAAAGAACATTATTTAACTCTAGACACAGTTTAACCTTCTCACACTATTCAAACACCTCCTATAATAATTAATACATATAATCGCAATCAATAAATTACATAACAAAAAGCACTCATTTCATTTCTGTTACAACCCTATATTTTAATTTCAACAGATATATTTCTTTCCAGTAAAAATATTAATTGCGTTCATATTTTTTTTAAAATTACATTAACGACTATATGACATCACTAAAACGTCCCTCTCTTAAGCAGCACCAGACCCCCTCCTTTTTGAATTTCCAACGTCTTTTTCTGTTTTTCTGAAATAGAACAGCGTCACACTTTGCACGTGAAACATTTTCAAATATTTTGTACTGGTATTTTTTGTTTCTTAATCTCATTCATCCAGAGGAATCTCGAAATAAAGACGAAACGTTGATGAACACATAATACGGTTTGTTTCTTTTTATTTCTCTATTTTGTTGGAATACTATTTCCATTATTTTCATCATATATATATATATATATATATATATATATATATATATATATATATATATATATTGTAGCAAAGAATATAAATCATAATTTTTTCTATATTAAAATACATGGTTATTTTATTCAATTAAATAATGTTAATTTGTGAATGCAAAATATTGTTATGGAAGACGAAAGAAACAATGCTTACTTAAGCAATATATAAATATATTTTTAAAACTAAATATTAAAATAAATTAAGTATAATTTTTAGTGACTTTTTTGTCACTGCCTTCCCCTACATTAATTATACAGATCTTGCTGATGAAATCTGTCTTAACGTTGCTGTCTCACAACTTGTTCCAAATTGTCACGTTCCCTACACGCGTTTCTTTCATTAACCATTGACCTTTTTATTCACTTCCCTTCTCGTAGATGTTTTAATTATCCTGTTCGGTGCTGTTCGGTGTCTGTGGAACTTTCAAATTTTCGCCTTGTACATAGCAAGATGCTTTACTACAGAAAGGCTGAATGCGGTGGAATCCCCACGTCATATGTTACGTTTGCTATCTCTTGGACTGGTGGTGCTAAAAAGCTTACTGACTGCTTTCTTGCTGAGGGTGATAACTTAATACCTTATACTTCCTCCTGGTATCATCTGTTAGTACTTCTGTCATTGAACATCGTAAACATTAATCATTTAATCAGTATCGTTGGCTCTCTTTTGACACATTAATTAATCAGTATCTGAGGTTCCTGGACAATCGAATAGAAGGGCTAGAATGTGGCTTCTGATTTTTGAAGAGTGTACAAGAGTTTTATTAATAGTGGCAAGTCAGCATTTCTCTTCTTTCTAGGAAACACCTTGCTCGTCCTTTTATTGCCAATTTCCTTTTTCTACATAAAATGCATGATGGGGGTTGAAGTTTACGTACTGTCCAGTGAGAATTGGCTTCTCATATACATAAACCACTGGCCACTGCGGGTAATCCTCACATTTAGGAAAGATACGTTGTTATTTCTTTTTCCATAGTTGGACGGATAGTTTACATGGTCTTTTTTAAATTCAATTTTCACCCCAAACAAGGCACAGTGCTATTTTGAAGCAGGGGGCTACTATCAGGGACTTAATTAGCAGGGTCATTATGAAGGGAGATGAGTAGAAAGATGTTTGTTCACATTACACTTGAACTTCTGCATATCAGTACAGTTGAGAAAGCAGAATCCCGGAAGGGAGTTCCAAAAACCTACAGTTCCGGGGAAGAAAATATTGGAGTAAAAGGCCTTCTTGCACCTAGGGATCTCTACCGTAAAGGGATGAGTCTTAGTAGCTTGTCGGGTTTGTTAGGGGTAGTTACGTCGAGGAGGTACAAGTGTTTGCAGTTCGTCAGAGCATTCACCATTAAAGTATTTGTAGAACAGGCAGAGGGACGCAACATCTCGTCGATGGGACAGAGGCTGAAGTCTAGATGACAGTTCAGGACCTATCAGGTTGGAAACTCTCTTTTGAACCCTGTTCAGGAGCGAGAGCCAAACAGCAGATGCACCAGCCCACATGTGACAGCAGTACTCCATACATGGGCGAATGGTGGCCTTATAGAGGTACAGGATACTGTCAGGCGTAAGTAGTTTTCTAGCACTGTAGAGGGAGCCAACCTTCCTTGCAGCAGTCTTGGTAATGCTCTCAATGTATCCATTCCAGTTCATATTCCCTGTAAACGTTAGGCCGAGGAGTTTAAAAAGTCTACTAATATTTATGCATCTTCCGGATGGGACCAGAGTATAAATGCGTCATCACATATTGCGACTACATTGTTGTCTTCAGAGGTGTTGATCCTAACTCAATTTCCTCGCATTGGGCAGTATTATAGACGATGGTGATCATGCCGATATATATATGATCGCATCACGAAGTATGTAGTTTCTACACAGGTCAATATTGTAATTTGGGATTCAAGGGCGTTCCTTCAGTGAAGCATCAGAAGTCAGCTTGTCCCGCACCACTGTCAGAGTCTCATTGGTGGGCACTTTAGTGCACAGACTCACTACATCTACATTCACTATCTGGTTGGAATGAATTAGAGCAGTGTTTATTATTTCTATGAAGTAGCTGAATTCTTGATGTATAATGGAGAATTGCTGACTAATGGGGGGATTATATCTGTTAGGATCAATGGATGACATGCTGAACTTCGACGTCTAACAATGAGCCTTAAGGGAATACCGCCCTTATCCCATCCGTATATGATAAAGAAAAAAATCGTCCGACGCCTCCAATGCCGAGTAAAAGAAATACGTATTAAGAGCAATGCATATCATGAGGAGATGTACAGTTTAAGAGAAACCCTCCACTGAAACAACTATCAAGGGATCATAACGTCAGCTGAAAGAAGTCTGGTCCATAACGATGAGAAATCGATTCTACACCTTCCTTGTTATTTTTTCCCATCAAATCTTTCTTCATATATCTTTTTTATATTACATTTTCACCCCAAACAAGGCACATTGCCACTTTGGTGTAGGGGGCTACTATCAGGGGCAGCAACTGCTGGGGTACTATGTTGGGATTTGAGCAGCAAGATGTCGGTTCACGTTACACTTGAACTTCTGCATGTCAGTACAGTAAGGGAAGCAGGGACCTGGAATGGAATTCCAGAGTCTAGCGGTTCTGGGGAAGAAACTACTGGAGTAGAAAGATCTTTTACATCTAGGGATCTCTACTGTGTGGGGGTGGGATTTAGCTGCCTGCCGGGTTTGTCGAGGGTGTCTACGTCGTGGGGGCACAAGTGTCTGCAGTTCGTCAGAGCATTAACCATTAAAATACTTGTAGAACAGGCAGAGGGATGCACCGTTTCGTCGATGGGACAGAAGTTGAAGCTTAGATGCCAGTTCAGGGCCTATCAGATTGGCGACTCTCTTTTGAACCTTGTCTAGAAGCGAGAGACTAGCAGCAGATGCACCAGCCCAAATGTGACAACAATGCTCCATACATGGGCGAATGGTGGCCTTATAGAGGCACAGGACACTTTCAGGTGTCAGTAGTTTTCTAACACGGTAGAGAGAGCCTACCTGTTTCGCAGCGGCCCTAGCAATGTTTTCAATATAATTGTTCCAACTCATGTTTCCTTTGAACGTTAGGCCAAGCAGTTTGAAAGATGTACTCTCAGACAGGGAGTCACTTTCATATATTACATCCGTTGCTTTTTCTGTTCTATGTAAATTTGTTATCTTCATCGCCCTAAACATTTTATCACACCTGATGTTATTTCATATCTTAGCAGATCTAGTAATAGACTATGTGCGGCGTATTCTCTATCGCATTTGAGCGTTTTTGATAACGTGCAGAAATGTATTTTTAATTGGATTCACACTCACCCTATCTCTTTCACACAGACATGATATTGCTAGTCTTGTTTAAAAGAATATCATAGCATATATTCTTTCTCAGAATTCTCTAGTGTATTCCCTTCTTCCTTGGTTTCATAGTGTCTGACTCGTTGATCAAATAGTTTCAATCAGTTTGCTAGTTTGACACAGTTCCGCATTTCAGAAGTTTATTTTTAAAACATGCAACGTTGTGGAATTCTATTCAACTCATTGTTTTCCCTTTTAGGTATAACCTAGCTCTATTCAAGACTGATGTTAATATTCATGTCGTGTTTTTGCAAAAATAACTCGTTCTTGTTAGCTCATTACACCAAGTGGTTTCACGCCTTGTCACGAGCTATTTCCATAAAAAAACATTGTGACAAAAAGCCTGTAATGTTTCACTTGTAAAAACGGGTTTATATACTGACTAGAAAATGTACCCGGTGTTGCCCCATATAAAACGTAACGTAATATTCCTTTTAGAAAATTAAGTAAAAAACGGAAGGAAATTGAGACGTGTGCATGCGAGTATTATTTCTTTCTAAACATTTAACTTCTTGTAAGTTAAGATACTCGAGCTGAGATTGAAACTAAAACCGGATGACAGTGAGTCAAGTATCGTAGCCATTAGGACATTTTGACACTATCTT
This sequence comes from Euprymna scolopes, assembly GCF_053919585.1. Lineage (NCBI taxonomy): Eukaryota > Metazoa > Mollusca > Cephalopoda > Sepiida > Sepiolidae > Euprymna > Euprymna scolopes. The sequence continues at coordinate 112,495,444 of NC_136510.1, forward strand.
TAAAACCTACTTGTTCTTAACATAATATGAACGATTTGCGTATGCGCAGTCATGAAACAGTTGTGAAACAGATAAAAATCCGATGACCCTCAAGCACATTTTTTTTCAATTCGTACATTTAGCAGTCTTTTCCCGCGTATGAAAACCGATTAAAACTTTTTCCACATTTCTGAATATCGTATATACTAATTTTCAAGTCTGTAGATCAATAATTTGTCACACACATCCTCATTTTTATAAATATATAGAGTTGTTATTATTAATATACTAACGAGTAAGTAAAAAAATCTGCTAAAAAACATATATAAAAATGAATGGGAAGGTAAATCCTTGTAACGCGTACATCCTTGCTTAATGAGAATATATTGAAATGCTCAATTATATTTATTAGATATACAAAGAAGAACTAAAGAAGACCATCGATCAAAAAGGATTACCAAATTAATAGAAGAGTGAATAAAAGGGGAGGTAATCTCTCTAATGTACTCATAACTGCTACAATCGATTCTGTGTTGGTTGTGTTGTTAAAATAAACAGTACAATGTCCATATGATTATGTTCTTAGGCAATTTTACTCTTTATGTTTTCGAAAAGATAGAATAGCTCGTTCGATGCAGATAAACGAAAAACATATTTAATTTGATTTGATGATGCTGTTAAGTCGCAGGTGAGACTTGGACTAAAGCATACTAACATTGCCATCAAGCTTGTCTAAAATATACGAACGAAGAAATTATAAATAGAACAATGTATATAACCTAAAAATAGAATTTAAATGTGGTACAATAAATAATAAAAAATAAAATAAAAATATAATCATATTAATTTTTTTAAATTACATTTTCACCCCAAACAAGGCACATTTCCACTATCAGGGACATAAGCTAGAAGGGTACTATGTAGGGAGTTGGGCAGCAAGATGTCAGTTCACGTTACACTTGAACTTCTGCGTGCCAGTACAGTTGGGAAAGCAGGGACCCTGAAGGGAATTCCAACGTCTAGCGGTTCCGGGGAAGAAACTACTGGAGTAGAAAGCTCTCTTACATCTGGGGATCTCTACTATGAAGGGGTGGGATTTAGCTGCTTGTCGGATTTTTCGAGGGTATTTATGTCGAGGGAATATAAGTGCTTGCAGTTCGTCGGAGCATTCATCATTAAAATACTTGTAGGCAGAGGGAGGCAACATTTCGTCGATGGGACAGAGGTTGAAGCTTAGATGACAGTTCAGGTCCTATCAGGTTGGCGACTCTATTTTGAACCTCGTCTAGGAGTTAGAAACTAGTAGCAGATGCACCAGCCCAAATATAACAACAATACTCTATACATAGGCGAATGGTGGCCTTGTAGAGGTACACATAAATAATTAAAAACTGTAAAATAAATTTAAAGAAAAATAATAATCACGAATATTCACTGATACGAAAATAAGAATTAAGATAAACCTAGTATGAAGGTAATCTTGTTAACGGGGAAAAAACTTGGCAGTGTGTTGATTATTTTGACCATTAGAGCTGTTTAACATCATGTTTTTCCTGTGTTTTGCGAGAAAAATATAATTTTGTTGAGTTTTTGTAAATGGCAAACGAAAACATATAATTTTTCTTTGGAAATGTAATAAACTACCAACTTTCGAGGTATGTTTTAGGAACTTTGATAGCTCTTATATTGCTCTCTCTCTCTCTCTCTCTCTCTCTATATATATATATATATATATATATATATATATATATATTGTGTGTGTGTTTTCGGTCGTGCGTGTGTGTCTGTGTGTCTGTGTGTGTGTGTGTGTGTGTGTGTGTGTGTGTGTGTGACAATTGACACAACTCTTTGTTACATATATATGATCATAGGAGCCAGAAACATTGCGTTGTAATAAACTACCAACTTTCGAGGTATGTTTTAGGAACTTTGATAGCTATTATATTGCTCTCTCTCTCTCTCTCTCTCTCTCTATATATATATATATATATATATATATATATATATATATATATATATATATATACATATATATATATTGTGTGTGTGTTTTCGGTCGTGCGTATGTGTGTGTGTGACAATTGACACAACTTTTTGTTACATTTATATTAGTAGGAAGAAAGGTTTCATAACGCATAGAGATTTATCTAGCTGAACATAATTCTATATGCATATTCCTTGTTTCAAGCAATGAATTCTTATCTGAAATATATGTGATTAAAATGTGTGTTCGACAACATTTCTTCGTCGCAATACGATTATGGCAAAGAGTTGTGTCAATTGTCATTTCTGTTTTCTAATACGCATTTGCTTGAATTCGAATACGAAATTAGATTTTTTGTTTACGATATCGTCAGACATCTTATGCGATCTTGCTTATGTAAGGACAATGATATTTAATATAATGCAACCTGTTTTTTACGAAACATTTGCCTGGCAAGTTGAATTGCATAAGAGCAGTGGAGGTTGGAAGCGTTGAAATTAAATCGCATTCTCCTGCCATCTTTTCTTCATGGTTTTCCCTTTAATTAGCTTTCTATCTACGAATCTCGCTGAATCCTTTTCAGTAATCCATTTAGGTATGTTCATTGATATATATATATATATATATATATATATATATATATATATATATATATATATATATATATATATATGATCATAGGAGCCAGAAACATTGCGTTTTCACGCATTAATGAAAGTCCATATAAATCATGCTTTACCCTTCGACTATATATTATTATTTTCTTCAATTCCAATGTTACGAGCAAGTGCAGCATGCATGGTCCATCGTAATTGCACAGTAAACAAGGCATAAAAAATGGTGAAAATGAACAAACGGTGCAGTTTCATGCCTTAACATATGTAAATTTGGGTTCTGCACCATGCAAAAAAAGAAATGAAAAGTCCATTATTTGTCCCTCCCCATTTAGCCCCCAAAAGTCCCCAAGGTCTTAACATATTTAAATTTGAGTTCAGCACCATGCAAAACTGCTAAATCCGTAGAAAATTTTGGACAAATATGGTAAAATAGTCCCAAAAATGGAGCTTTTTTATCAGCCCTAAAAAGTCCCTGCGGACACCCAAGAGTTATCGCGAAGTATAGACGAACAAAACTATATATCAGTTAGTTACAACTTTTCAGAAAGTTTTATAAAAATCCAAGGCATCAATATCTTTTAATAATCAAAAAAGTGTCAATTTTAGCCATTTTAACCAGAAAGGCACCCCTAGAAAAGCAACCGGAGTTTTCCGTTCTGTTACTTTTTTACTCATATCATGTTTAATGTTCGTGCAACATTTCCAAAAATTCCGAAGCGTAGTTATTGAGAAAAGTTCGGCTTGACGGACGGACGAACGGACAGGGTTGAATTTATAGGTCCACCCTTGTTTTGTCAGAGGACCAATAATTCCAATATTAAATAAAATGTTGGTTATATTGTTTATGTGTGTAACGCGCGAAAGCAGACCCCACAGTTTTATCTATACATATATAAAAGCGAAAATGTATGTATGTATGTATGTTTGTATGTATGTTTGGATTTCTGCTAAAAACTTTTGACAGACGCGACCAAAATTCACAAACTCGGTATCACATCGAAGCTCCATCTTTTGCTCGAAAAATATCGAAAAATGGGCCAAAAACGTTAACTTTTTCATCCTGAAATCGACAATTTTCGACAGGGGGGGCGTCAAAAAAAACGGTCCTCTCGTGACAATGACCGATTCTACGCATGCGTCAGATGCCGTCGTGATCTGATTTACTTTAAATAGTTGAAAAACCGAACAAATTTCATGTACGTCGTGTTAGCTCATTTACTTAAGGCCTTGATTCATTATCTAAACATTTTGGGTTCTAATCGTGGTGTGAGATGTTTTTTTTTCGATTTTTTAAATTTAAATATTGAACCAGTGTTTCGTTTTTCTGCTTTTTTTTTTACTTCGCTTATTATTAGCGACACCCAAAAACACCCGGGTTCCCACCGATCTTTTAAATTTTAATATCGAAACAGGCTTATTGAAGCCATTTTTCTCGTGGCCGTTTTTTTCTGTTTTCATCGTTTGTTTGCTTTACGTTAGTTTTTTTTGTGTTTTTCCCCGCTTAAGTGTTAACGTTGTTTTCTTTTTTTTACTTCGCTTATAACAAACAAACCTACGTCGTCGTCGTCGTCGTCGTCGTCGTCGTCGTCGTCGTCGTCGTAACGCTCGACGACTTCCAGCCGCGCACCTGTCAATTTCGTTCTTAAATAAATTCAAACCTCTTTCACTAACTCATTCTGGTTGGCCGATTTTATTTTCAAACTTCGCCTCAGGGCTTCGGGTTCGATCCTACCCGCCCCTCCCGAGTTTTTTTTTATTTAACACCACACACACACACACACAAACATCCGGGAAACGCCGGGTACCCCCGCTAGTCTATATATATATATATATATATATAAGCGAAATTGTATTATGTATGTATGTTTGTGTGTATGTTTGTATGTCTCCTAAAAACTTTTGACAGACAGAACAAAAATTCACAAATTTGGTCTCCTATGAAAGCCCCACCCTCCGGACGACAAATATCGAATTTTGGGCTTTAAAGGTATAATCGAAATTACTCAGCTGACCTTTTTTCTATAGGGGGGCTCCCCAAAAAGTGATATTTTAACGATATTTATACGTAATTTAATAAACAGTGAGTCATGTCACGTGACCTTAACGTAAGCAAGCTGTAATGGCGATATGTATATGAAATCATCGATTAGAGAGAGTTTGTTATAGGTAAAAAAGATCACTACCATACACATCAAAATACAAAAATTTCACGTTACGAAAACGTTACCAAAGTTATTAGCAAGTTAAAATAGTTAGATACGATAGTTAAACGAAAAATAACAAGCCAAAAGTGTGAAGTAAAAAAAATACACTTACAAAAAATATTAATGATCAATGTTTTTACAAAAAACAAAACAAAGCCAGACGCCATTTTCTTTTTTAGTAACACTCTTTAGACTAAGGAAGACGAAGTGAAAGAGAGAGGGAGATGGAGAGAGAGATAGAGACAGAGAAAAACAGAGATAGAGAGACAAACAGAGAGAGAGAGAGAGAGAGAGAGAGAGAGATTCTAGACAGGAAACGAGATTTAAAGACCAAGTAAAATAAAAAGACGCGCGTTATATATTTTTCGTATATTAACTAATTCTATTTAGAGGGAGGAATGTGGTAGGCATTATATGAGTTAGAGGGAGGGGGCGAAAGATGAAACTGCTTCATTTCTAAGAACAGATACTACACTTTGATCTTAGCCAAAAGACCAAGTAAAAAAACATGCGTATTGGATAAAATTGGTGTATATGTACGAGCAAAATACCCAGCGTCGTCCTGAATTGTATGACATAGCACTAGCACGACATATATACTAGCTGATTACCCGGCATGGCCTGAGATTTGATAAAATTCATGGAATGTTTCCTAGCAGAACACTCGGCGACGCCTGAGATTGGAAAAAATTGGTTTATATATGTACTAGCCAAATGCCCAGCGTCGCCCGGGATGGATTACATAGGTGGATATCTGTACTAGCGAAATACCCGGCATAGCCCAGGATTGGATAAAGTAGGTGTATATGCACTAGCAGAACAGCCAGCGTCGCCCGGGATTGTATGACATAGGTGGATATGTATTAGCAGAATACCAAGCGTCGCCTGGGATTGTATGACATAGATTAAGTAGAGGTTCGATTCAACAATTTTGAAGGTGCTTGTGCAGTGTAGGTCCGATTTGAAAAATATTGATGGTGCTTGTGCATTATGGGTCCGATTTGACAATTTTGAACGTGCTTGTGTATTGTAGGCCCATTTGACAATTTTGAATGTGCTTGTGCAGTATAGGTCCCATTTGAAAAATTTAGAAGGTGCTTGTGCAGTATAGGTCCGATGTGAAAATTTTGAAGGTGTTTGTGCATTATAGGTCCGATTTGATTATTAGAATAATATACAATCATTGTTATAATATGCAAGTTACCTCCCTTGGATGTAGTTCATTGTCGAATACCTTAAGAATAATATACAATCATTGTTATAATATGCGAGTGACCTTCCTAGGAGAATACATGGGATCGGATCAGATAGGTGGATATTTGTGCTAACAGAATACTCCATATAGGAAGATGGTGCGATTATGTCGTAAAATCATGAAAAATTATTGTCCAAATTAGTAACATATCCAAGAATTATGAAAAATGATGAAATGCGAATTATTTTGTGTGTGTTTGTAATGAAATAACACGCCAGACAATGCCACAAAGTAATTATTTTAGCAACAGGAAATGATATTATGTGGTTAAATTATAAAATACGATTGTCGAAATTAGTAACGTATCCAAGAATTATGAAAAGTGATTAAATGTAAGTTATTGGATTGGTGTGTTTATAATGAAATGAACAGCCCAGATATAGTCGTAAAGTTAATATTTTAGTAAGAGGATGTCGATTATGTGGGTTACATCATTAAAAATGATTGTAGAAATACGTAACGTATCCAAGAAAAGTGAAAAAGGATGAAATGTGAGTTATGTGATTGGTGTGTTTGTAATGAAATTACCAGCACAGACAATGTCTCAAATGTATTATTTTAGTAAGAGGGAGGGGACTATGTGGGTTAACTCATGAAACATTATAGTCGACATTAGTAACATATCCAAGAATTATGAAAAATGGTGAAATGTTAGTTATTTGATGTGTATATTTGTAATGAAATAGACGCCCTAGCCAATGTCGCATGGTTGTTATTTTAGTAAGAGAGGGGCGATTATGTGTGTTAAATCATGGAAAAGGATTGTCGAAATTAGTAACATATCCAAGAATTATGAAAAATGATAAAATGTGAGCTATTTGATTGGTGTGTTTATCATGAAATAACCAGACACAGTGTCTCAAAGTTATTATTTTATCAAGAGGAGAGGGGTTTATGTGAGTTAAATCATGAAAAACGATTGTCGAAATTAGTAACATATACAAGAATTATGAAAATTTATTAAATGGAAGTTATTTGATTGGTGTGTTTATAATGAAATAAAAAGACCAGATATTGTCTCAAAGTTAGTACTTTAGTAAGACGTGGTCGATTATGTGGGTTAAATCATAAAAAATTATTGTCGAAATAAGTAACATATCCAAGGATTATGAAAAATGATTAAATGTGAGTTATTTGATTGGTGTGTTCGTAATGAAATAGACAGGCTAGAAGATGTATCAAAGTTGTTATTTTTTGTAAGAGGAAAGGGATCGTGTCGGTTAAAGAGGGGGGCGATTATTTGGGTTACGTCATTAAAAATAATAGTCGAAATTAGTAACATATCCAAGAATGATGAAAAATGGTCAAATGTAAGTAACTTGAAAGGTGTGTTTGTAATGAAAAAACAGCCATATAATGTCTGAAAGTTATTATTTTAGTGATAGGAGGTGACGATAATGTGGATTAACTCATGAAAAATTATTGTCGAAATTAGTAACATATCCAAGAATTATGAAAAATGAAGTTTTAATTATTTCATTGTGTGTTTATAATGAAATAAACAGCGCAGTCAATGTAGCAAATTTATGATTTTAGTAAGAATTGAGCGATTAGATGCGCGCACTCATTAAATTTGATTGTCGAAATTCATAACATATTCAAGAATTATAAAAAAGGATGAAATGTGAGGTATTTTATTGATGTGTTTGTAATGAAATAAACTGCCCAGAAATGTATCAAATGTATTATTTTAGTAAGAGGAGAGGGATTATGTGATTGAACTCTGAAAAAAATGACGTTTGAAATTAGCAACATATCCAAAAATAATGAAAATTGGTGAAATGTGAGTTATTTGATTGGTGTATTCGTAATGAAGTAGGCAGACCAGACAATATATGGAAGTTATTATTTTAGTAAAGGCTCGCGATTATTTTGGTTACTTCATTAAAAATAAGTGTCGAAATTAGTATCATATCCAAGAATTGTGAAAAATGATATAATGTGACTTACTTCTTTGGTGGGTTTGGAATGAAATAGCCAGCCATACCATGCCTAAAAGTTATTATTTACGTGATAGAAGGGGGCGATAATGTGGATTTACTCATGAAAAGTGATAGTTGAAATTAGTAACATACCATAGCCTATGTATCAAAGTTTTTATTTTAGTAAGAGTGGCGGCGATAATGTAAGTTAAATCATGTGATATGGTTGCTAAAATTAGTAACATATCCAAAAAAATTTAAAAATGATGAAATGTGAGTTATTTGGATGATGTGTTTGTAATTAAAAACCAGCCAAGGCAATGTCTCAAAGTTATTATTTTAGACAGGTGAGCGATAATGTGGGTTAAATTGTCGAAATTTGTAACAATCCAAGAATGGTGGGATTTAACGAGATACGTCCACATATATACTTACAGATTACCCGGAGTCACCCTGGATTCAATGAAGTACATGCAAATGTATGCAAGCAGAATACACGGTTGCCTGGAATGTAATGAGATAGATGCAAATATATACTAGCAGAATACTTGGCGTTGCCTTGGATTGAATTAGATTGATTGAAATATACCCTAACAGAATACCTTGCGTCACACAGGATTTAACGAGATTGATTGAGATATATACTAGCAAAACACCCAGCGTTGCCCGGGATTGAATGAAATAGGCGAGAATATATATTAGTAAAATACCTGGCATTGCTTGGGATTTGATGAGATAACTGTGTTGCATATTACCCGTCCTTTCATATACATGCTATAAATGACCTACCCTAGGTAAGATACAATTATTTCATATGTCTAATACCCGTCTTATGTAGGTAAAATATTCTTTTGTTCGAAATAACAAATGATACATAAACATACAAAATTCCTGTTTCATAAGAATAACAAATATATTATAAAGCCAAATTCATTTTTTTCATTTTTTATACTATCCCGAGTAACGCCGGGTAGCCCCGCTAGTTGTATATAAAACTCTCACTGCAACATGATAAACGATTAGCTTTTTAGTAAAAAAGTCACTTAACAAAAGCTATATGTGATCTCGGTATATGAATTAGTTTCTAATGTTGTCGTTTAACAGAGACTGTTGCAATCAACCTTACTGTAATTTACAATTTATTAAAAAAGAGTTTGTTTTCTGATATCAATTTTCTGACCAACTAAATGTCATTTTATATTATTATGCTTAAACCTCTATGCTTGATGTAGGGTGTATGTTGACGTCAGTGTGTGATAAGCCTCTGAGCAGAGGTTTTCTTACATTTTCGTATTTCGTGCCAATAAATAGAACATGAAATAGAGCAGAGTGTTTTACTACACCAATTATTTCATAAAATACGGAACGTAACATTTGAGTTAGCATTTTTCCTAATAATTCATTCTACTGCAAGCAACTGCAACCAAATTCAAATTATAAGAAACACCCAAAGAAATATCATACACACATACATATCCTTAACTGCCAATAACAAAATTAGATTCATTTTTTACTAAAAAAAAAAGTTACACCCACATAATTTTTATTCACATGGGAGCAATCACTTATCAAGACCCGAAGGTCACTCGAGGATAAAGGTTAATGAAGTAAGAGGACACCTTAGCGAATTTGACGGACAAGTTTGATTTCCTGAATCCATTAGAAAATATCATAAAACTTGTTTCAATTTTTAAATTCTAGGTTGATGAATTCTCAATGAATTTTCATTTTGCATAGGAATCACCATTTATCAAGGCTCGATGGCCACTGGAGGATAAGGGTTAATAAGTGCCCGATAATCACTGAGAAAACAGCTTATTAATAGTTATGGAAATTATTTAGGGGAATTACTCAACAAGAACGTGTTTTATAATTAGCTGCAAAGCAGGCAAATGAAACAGAGTTCCACACGCTAGAAATCTCTATATAAATAAAATAAACTCATTTTTCCCGCTGATTTTGACCTTAATAGGATTAAAAATCAAGATATTTCATGCAAATATAATATGCACAAACGGCAGAACAATATATCTGAGGTGTGTTATAGGCTTATTATTTCTCAAATTCCTCGATAATCTTAGATTTCTATACTTTTTCTGCTGAGAAGTTACGGCCAAAATCGGTTAAGATCAATGGAAGTGGTAAAATATTTTCTCTCTTATAAATTCCTCCTCCCCCTGCCACCACTTAACACCGTTTGGGGATCGTTTACAAGGAACAGTTGAGAAGAGAACACCGGTTTGGATTCGTAGTTCTTTCATGTAAAGTTATTTAAAATCACTAAACTAAGCTGCAGTGCTCTGTGGCGTAGTGGTCAGCGTGCTGGATAATTCACATTATATTTTCACGTTCGCGCCGACCTACCGTAGTCGTTTTCTTTTGTTTTGTTTTTTTCCTAAACAACTGGAATGGACTTTTCTTGGTGGCCGAACTGTTAACGTTGCAGACGTTTTTGTTTTTTTTCACACTTTATTTTCCTCGCTTTACTCATGACTCCGGGTTTGATCCTTCCTACTTACCTACCATAACATTTTTTAAAACTCCCCCCCCCGTCCCGGAAACAAACACTCGGGCAACGCCGGGTACCCCCGCTAGTTTTAAATAAAAAAGTTTTGTTCACAGGATTTGTGTTTAGATTTAGTTGTCTGTAAAGAGTATTTTTTGTGAAAGTTTTGCAAATTTAGAACCATAGAATTGAAGCTCAGACGATCACTTGCCATAAACCTAACGATAGAGCAGAAACAGGCTAGCAAAGTCTCTTCTATGGGAAAGAGGTTACAGATCTATACAAAATACATCACCTACTAGATTTCAAAGCCGGTTTTGAACTTTGTCAAGGCAATATAGGATACTCCGAGCAGCTTCTGCCTAGATATTACAAGACTACTCTATTTAGGGCGTACCTAGCTCTTATCCAGGTAGAGGATTGCGTCGTTAAATATCAATTATGTTTCTTTGCAAAAGATTTGAGGTTAGGAGTAAAACTTAAGATGCAGAAATGGAATCATGGTGTTTGTTTAGGGCAACGTTTTTATTGTTCCAAATCATATAATTGTTTTTAATGCATTTTTATCGTTATACCACAACGGTCTGTTGGAATATTGAAATTTGAGAGAAAAAATCCAAATGTCTTGAAATTTGGATTTTGAACACAATTTAACACACTCATCTCACTGTGTCATCCCTGATATATTCGAAAATGTTTTATTTTCCTTTTTGTTTTTTTGTTTTTTGTTTTTTCATAACTAAAGAAATTCAATTTTGTGGGAACCTGTATCCGTCGACGGTAGTAATAAACAGGATTTAGATAGTATATGATATACGAGGTGCATTTCAAAAGTAATGCCTCTTATTTTTATTCCGCCCTGATAGATCAGAGTAGATTGCAAATCGCATTGTTATGATGACTAAATTATGCATTCATGATCTGAAATTTTCATTTCTCAATTGCAGATATAGAATCTGCGAGATTTTAAGAAAGCAATCGCTGTCATATAAATGAGTCACAGGATGCGATGCGTGATTGAATTCCTGGCAAAAGTGCATTGAGAATTCTGGTGACTATGTTGAAATATAAATTCTAGAACACAGAATGTCGCTCATTTTTATCGTATTACTCTTATCTTTGTAGCTCTTCAACTTATGAGTTTGAAGAATAGGATGCTTTACTCCTATGAGAATGCGAACTCCGAACGTCTTTGCTCAACCATCGTTCATTGCAGGCGCGGGTTTATTGAACATGGATCTGACTATGTAGAAAAATACATTCTGAAGAATAAAAGATCGTTTATTTTAATGGTAGCATTCGCGTCTTCTCTTTGTAGCTTTTCAACTTTTCGAGTTGACAGAAATAGGAAGCTTTTATTTTGGAACGGCCGTCGCATAACAAAATGCACTTCCGACCCCATACGCAGCCACTATTCATCGTTGGCAAAAGTCCATGTAGACCATTAATGACTACATACAAAAATTAATTCTGAGCCACAAACGGTTGGCTATTTTAATGGTACTACTCCCGTCTTTGTAACTTCTCAAATTTTAGGGTTCAAAAATACGAGGCTTTACTTTTGAACGACCCTCGTATGAAAAACCGCGCTCGAGCGCCCATACAGAGCCATCGTCTATCGCTGGTAAATGTTAATTGAAAATAATGCTATCTATGGAGAAAGATAAATTATGGGACTTAAGATGTCGGTCATTTTATTGGCACTACTCACATCTTCGTTGCCATTCAACTTTTCGAGTTAATATATAGGACTCTTTTTTATTGGAACGACCTTCCTATCTAAAGAATTGACACGTCATTGGAGTTCAGAAGGGTCTGATTATTCACATTTCTAACGGTTAAATATTAACAACAATAAGAACATTATCACATGCTCAAATTCGTACTTTTAACGGTTATATCCGTTTTTAGTCTGAACCGGCTTCCTACCAGGCAAGTACGTCATTTCTGAGCACTGCAGTCTGTTTTCACTGATGGTGATCTCGGTCATACCATATGGTTAGTCAAATTTAGGAGTACTGCATTGTCGCTCCTTATTGATGACGCTCAGATCTTTAAAGCCCTACGAGCATATCCGCCCCAATCATATGGAAAATTTACGGAAGGACTTGGTAAGTAGGCTTCCCTTTCAGATTCCAAGTTGAATGTCCAAACCATATTAGATGGTATTAAAGGAACGAGCTGATGACAAATGGTAGAATTTACACTATCAGTAGTTATAATTAATTTACTTATATCTTTTAATTTGCGTCCGTATCTGCTACGCTATGTACAGTTTGAGTAAAATGGTAGATTATTGAAATAAACGATGCCAATAAAATTACAAAATCCAGGACTTCTCTACTCCTGTACAAATTTTGAGATAATCTATTAAGGTTGAAATTGATTAGGGGATAAATCTTTTGTCATTCCCAATTTGATAGAAAAAATACGAGATATTTGACGGTAGTTCGAAGCAATCCGCACATTGTTCACATTTCTGCAAGTAAACACAATCGATAGTTTACTAATGTGTTACTCGTCATTCGACAGGGCGAATCTATTTGTATCTCATGGATTTCGCGCAGTGGAACCTTTCTTCCACTTCTCCAGCAGTGCTGAAGGGGCAATTTCTTCCGGCGCTAGAATGAACTTCTGATCACAAACAGAGAATGAACATGAGTTTTATGGCTTTCGAACTGAGACGTCAATACAGAAACATTGACAATTTTCCAAAGTGTACGATATATGCATTCCGATTAACTAACATTTTTTTAATGTGCATTTTATATGATAAACTAGCTATCCTATACTGTCGTCGCCCGGAAATATTTCTATTTACGAATAATTTCAAATATAATAAACGCATCAGCTATTTTGCTGAAGTTGATTAAAAACATCATTACAACTTATGTATTAAATTAAAGCTATTATTTTATCTGATTAATTTGTTATGTATTAATATATAATATACATAATAACGAATATTTAAGCGTTTGATATACAAAGTTACGTTGAGGCGAGAGGTAGGCATTGTGCTAACAGAATGTAAATAATAGTTTCCCCCCCCCCTAAAAGAATTATCTACTTCTTCTTTGGTAGAGAAACATTTCTATGCAAGGTTGCAAGAGGAAATCTTAATAACTATAGAGTTTCATGTTTCTTTGTTGTAAATCATCGTTTGTGCTAGATGCCTTCAACAAGTTTCCAGACTGTTTTTATACATGCATTTAAAATTGTTGTAGGCTCTTAAAAGTCTCTCTTTTTTTTTTTTTCATTTTTCTTAAACTTTTTCTTTTAGGGGATGGGACATCCAACCAGATGTCTGACATTTAACCCTATTTTAGTGAGTCCAACCAGGAGATCTTGTCAGGATTCTCAGTATGTTATCGCTATGTGTCTTATGGGATTATTTTTACTATTTTAGGTTTAAATAAAAAGTTAAAGTAGAAATTTGAATACACCCTACCAAAGCCTGATAGCCGCACCTAGCAAATTACAAAAAAATGCAATCAAGGCGTGAGGAAACTTTAGAAGAAGGATATGTAATAACATATTGCCTTAAACTTGAGAAAAATCCTGAGGAAACGTATGGAATTCATCCGACTGCTGTTGGATAATTCTGAATGAGTCAAGAATCAGTTTTCGAGTGACATAAGATATTCAAGGAAAGTAGAGGGTGCATGACAGATGAGATGTGTGGGAGGAGTAAGGAAGTCAGAACACCAGAGTTGATCGGTCAAATAAAGAATTTCATGGATAAGAATCGCCGTGTGTCTATAAAGACAATAAGTTCACAGTTTGAAGTCAGTGTGCTTACTAGACACACAATTATTCATGGCGAACTTACGATGCGGAAATCTTGCGCGAGATTGTCCCAAGGGTGCCCAGATGACTTCAGACAGAAAGACGTTAGCATGACCAAGATGGGCATTAAGACAATTCCTCATCCTCCCTATTCTCTAGACCTTGTTCCTTGTGAATTTTGGTTATTCCATAAGCTCAAGAAAACCGTTAAAATATGTCGTTATGAGACAATTGAGGAGATGAAAGAGACTGCGACGAGGGTCACTGACAAATGAAAGGAATTCCATGGTTCCTTCCAGAAATTGTTGGAAATGTACACCAAATTCATTGCAACTGAAGGAGATTACTTCAAAGATGACTAAAGTTTTATGTGTGTATTCTTAATAAAAATGTTCATACAAATAAATTCTGAAAACTTATTTAAGATAGTCTGTATGGATAAAAATCCAGCATGATGATATTTTTAGTGTTGAAATGCAGTAGCTTACACATCTCTCTCTCTTTCTCTCTTTCTCTCTCTCCCTCTCTTTTTCTCAAGATATATTATAAAGTCCTGCCGCTTGTTTCCGTTCACATATGCGTTAATCGTGCCGAAACTTGAAATTCAAAAAAGTAGATTTTTTAGTTTGAAAACTTGTATTGCTCATAAAATACATAATTTATGAAATACCGAAAATGTAATTAAGTTTGGATAATTAACTGAGCCATCGTAATTAACAATTAAAATATTATTCTGTTCACAAAGAATACCATTATGTTGAAAGTAATGGATTATTGATTTTTTACTGTGAGTTAATTAATCCGCAATCACATCCCTGCGCAATCTCTGTTATTATACAGCGCTGATTTACATATGTTAAAAAGAATTTTAATGTTATATAACGAGGGCCATGTCTGTATTGAAAAAGTAATCAGAAACAAAATTAATCAGAATGTTGGAAATTAATGTGATTTTTTCCATCAACTTTAGGTCTTAAACTTTGTTAGCTTCTGGCTATGATCAGTGGATGTGTGTTTTTTTATTAGTCGGTGGAAGGGAAATCATTCTTGTGTTATGTAGTAGGTCGAACACAAGAAATTATTTGTTAGTTATTTATCTGTCTGTCGATCTATCTATTTATCTATGTATGTTATCGATATACATATCGATCTAGTTATCTATTTCTTTATCTATTCATCTCGATCTATCTAGCTAGCTAGCTGGAGAGATAAACAAAACATGAGTATGAAGCATGTTGACAAAATCTGTCAAAATATGATAAAATCATATCATAGACAAGTTTACCAGAAGCATCTGATCAGTTGACGGATCTACGTGTATGTTTCCTCGTGATAGCTGGAGATCACCCTCCCTCTACATGGGAAGGGAGTTGACGTGTCTTATAGTGGAAACCTAGAATTAACCACTCAAGGAAAAGTTTTCACTTTCTATTCTTCTGCGATCGACACTTGGAAAGTGAATAAAAACTATATAAAATGCAACCAGCCTTCTTGGAAGTGAATGAATTTTCATTCAAACAGGTTCCAGTCTCCTATCCAAGAACAAGATGTATTCCAGGTCGACCAAGATCAACGACGCATGAAAATAAGATATGTTGAAAATACATGTATCACACACACTCACACAAACACACACACACACACACACATATATATATATATATATATATATATATATATATATATATATATATATATATATATATATATACGAACATTTAGACGATCATAGCATTGGAACATAAATAGACCCCAACAACATAACTTAGGGCTCAAATAGTGAAGAACCACTATAGACATTTAGTGACATGAATACACACATAATAATGAACCCTTCTTCACAAGTACATATCACTGTATGATATGGTACCCCATACTTGACTGGTAAGAGAGAATGGCATGAGAGGGCGATAAGGTAGGTTGAACAGAAGAATGAAGAGAATATTGATGAAAAAAAGGAAGAAGAAAGGGAGAGGATAGATCAAGAGTGATAGGGGTGGAGACATAAAAAGAAAGGTAAAGAGAGAAGTTTTAAAGAAAATATCTTGCCCGCACTTTACCATTCTATTTTTTTTTGTTTGTTTGTCTAAGGAGGACGATGCTTAGTGAACATGCTTGTATACTATGCTAAAGAGAGTTTTACTGTTTATAGTTAAAATCAGAAACTACTCCTACTATATAATCGTATTCCTATTGAATTGAATGAGAAACACATCGAACAGCATGCCGTTTGATTCCCGTTTATTTCATTCTTGATTCCTCTTTATTGTATTCTTCGATCCTCTTTATTTCATCCGTTTGGTCACAGCTTTCCTAAGCTGTAGCAAAGAAATAAAAAGTCACATTATAACATTAAAGAAAACTCTCTGTCACAGTATATATCACTGAAGAATGAAAATGAAGGGTACTAATACTAGAATAAGTTAAAGAGTACTTTTTTCTGACAAACTTCTGTCTCACTAAACAATGAGCTTTTGCACATCATTTTTGGTTAAAGATAATCGCTCGAGACAAAACATGTAGCCATTTCATCTAAGGAGCTAACAAGAACAAAATTCTATTATTGCAAACACAAGAGATTAAATAGACCATTTCTGTAGGTAGAAAGAAAAACAGTGAGCAGGAACAGAGTTCCACGATCATACAGTCATTAAAAAGAAGCTATTAGAATAGGAAGGTGCATTGCAATGAGGTATAAAAACAACGATACCACTAGACCAATGAGTCAAACGAGCTGAAACAAAGGAAGCATATTGAAAACATTGCCAGGGCCGCTGCGAAAAAGGTAGGCTCTCTCTACCGTGCTAGAAAACTACTGACACCTGAAAGTATCCTGTACCTCTATAAGGCGACCATTCGCCCATGTATGGAATATTGTTGTCACATTTGGGCTGCTGCATCTGCTACTAGTCTCTCGCTCCTAGACAAGTTTCAAAAAAGAGTCGCCAATCTGATAGGCACTGAACTGGCATCTAAGCTTCAGCCTCTGTCCCATCGACGAAACGTTGCATCCCTCTGCCTTTTCTACAAGTATTTTAGTGGTGAATGCTCTGACGAACTGCAGACACTTGTGCCCCCACGACGTAGACACCCTCGACAAACCCGACAGGCAGCTAAATCCCACCCCCACACAGTAGAGATCCCTAGATGTAAAAGATCTTTCTACACCAGTAGTTTCTTCCCAGAACCGCTAGACTCTGGAATTCCATTCCAAGTTCCTGCTTCCTTAACTGTACTGACATGTAGAAGTTCAAGTGCAACGTGAACCGACATCTTTCTGCCCAAATCCCTACATAGTACCCCAGTAGTGGCTGCCCCTGATAGTAGCCCCCTACACCAAAGTGGCAATGCGCCTTGTTTGGGGTGAAAATGTAAGAAAAAAAAGCATCAAATCGATCAGATAATTCTGAAGTACGCATTATAGTATTTGTGGAAAAGACAGAGTAGCAATATCACGTTTGTAAGAGAGAGGTTGCATTAAAGAACTAAATTGGTGGCGGACCAAATTACAGATACGTTTCTGCAATTTATCAAGTATAACATATTGGCCAGATCTGATAATAGATTTGTAGAGATAGACTATAGCATCGGAGTTGAGAAGTGTTTAGAGCGATAGAGAGAACAGCTTTTACGAGATCAGAAGGAGCAATGGATGCAATATATGGACATTAAGAATCGATGAGAAAGAAAGACTATATAATTCTGTTTTCGGACGTCTGTGTCTATTCAAGCCGATCCTCAATCAACTGGTTCGGTTGCAGATGTTGGTGATGTCTGATTGCAAGAGCTCTGTTAGAGTTTTCCGCCATATAAGCTCTCTCTCCCTCTCTCTCTCTCTCTCTCTATCTCTCTCTCTCTTATTTTCCAAAGGAGTCGCCACTTGTCAGGGTCCGGAGGTCATCTGAGTGTACAGTGGCCAAAGGTAACACGTCGTAGCAATCGTTAGTAGTGGAACCTGGTAAATTGAATTACTTAATGGGATAGCCTATTAGGAATTTGTTCACATTGGACTTGAATACAACCATATTGTAGTCAGTAGGAAAAAGCAATGGTGGTGTATTCTCTACACTCTTTTATTAAAAAAACTATTAAAATAGTCTTCTTATTGTGCTCACCAGTGACCAAATTTGATGTAGGTTAAAAAACTACTTTTTTTCTTTTTATTCTTGTTTGAAGCATACTAAAATTAGATCAATCACCCGTCATTTGTTTTTCTGTCTTTCTTTTCTGTTTGTATTCTATTATATTGAACCAGTTATCCAAGGGAAAGAGGGGAGAAGAGAGATAGAGCGAAAGTGCGAGAGCGATTGAGGGGGGAAGATAGGAAGGGGCATAGATAGAGGTACAGATATAGTGAGAAAATCCGGCGTAGGTAGAGCGGGGGATATTTTGAAAGAAAGATATCACGTTCATTTTTTTAAATTTGCATCGAGATAAATGGTTAATTTTGTGTTTACCAAACGTAACCATCTGTAGTGATACTAATCTTTATTTCAGAATTAATGATTATTTTTTAGGCACCCTGCATATTATAAACATCTAATGGTGACCCATGCCTTTTCTTTACATAGGAATCACGACTTATCAAGGCCCGGAGACCACTCGAGGATAAAGGTTAATGGGTATACATTAGTCAATATGATTATAGCGTAGTAAACATAAGTAGTGTGAATTTTATAACTTGGATTACTTAGGGGGATGGTTCATCAAGAACTTGTTTACGTTGGACTTGAAGACAATCAGATCGTAGTCAGCTGGAAAGCAGGGAAAACGAAGGGAGATTCACAGACGTGCAGTTCTAAGAAAGAAGCTTTGTTCATGAAATCTGCATTTAG
Organism: Euprymna scolopes; assembly: GCF_053919585.1. Classification (NCBI taxonomy): domain Eukaryota; kingdom Metazoa; phylum Mollusca; class Cephalopoda; order Sepiida; family Sepiolidae; genus Euprymna; species Euprymna scolopes. Next base: position 112,514,532 of record NC_136510.1, read on the forward strand.
ATTTAGGCACAGATAAAGCGTGTGGGAAATTATTGATAGTGGTTTTGGCTAGACGAGTGTTTTTCGTGAAAGTTTGGTGAGAAGGGGGGGGGGTAATAGATTGAAGCTCAGCTGAGTATTTGCCATGAAAATAACAATAAATCAGAAACAGTATCGCAACATGTCTGAATGTGTGAAATAGGTTGCAAATCTGTGCGTGGTTATAGGAATTGGGCAGAAATTGACGATTTAAGGAATGACTCACGAAGAATTTGTTTACATTGGACTTGAATACAATAAGCGGTAAAGCATGCTAGTGAAACAGTGTTCGACAATTGGGTAGTCATAAGATAGAAGTTTTATTCATGGAACTTGCGATTGGATTTAGGCACAGATACGAAGTGATGGAAATGGTTGTATGTGTGTATTAGTTTCTCTCGCGATAAGAAATGTGACACAACGTTCGGAAAAAAGTGTATTGAAAAGTCAACGATCCATAGAAAGTGCACTATTACCTGCAAAATATAACTGAACAGTCCCGTTGGCATTCTCCGGTATGAGTGTCTCGGACGATTGCTAAAGAAGGGTACAAAGCATGGGAGGGGCGAACTCCTAGAATTGCACAGCAAAAACTATTTCAAACCACTGGTAGTAACATAAAGTACATTTGTTAGAAATTTCGAAAAATCAGCTTAGTGTTTAGGAGTCCATGGGTCCCGAACTGACACACAGAGTAATTTCCTATTATCTTATATCAGCGATGAATTACGTTTTACATTTTTAGATAGAGGGAAATACTGAAATTTGACCAAACAGCCGCCAGTCTGTTACATATGTTCGTTCTTACTTTTTTTTATAATTTTGATCCAATTGTTAGAAAAAAACAAGAAAAATGGAGAGTGGCAGTCAGAGTGAGAATTTGTAAAAGTAGGAGATAAAGAGAGAGGGGAAGTTTGAAAGGAGTAGCTAAATAAAGATATAATCGGACATACTTTAATCCTTTTCTCCGCGCACCCGAGAAATGCCGGGTAACCCTGCTAGTTAAATCATACAGCAATAAACCCCACACATTTTACAATGACAATATTATTTCAGATTTTCATGTGACAGATTAACTTGAAGTCGGAAAAATCAATCATGACCCAACGGACAATACTCTTCATAATGCAACAAGGACGCACCGAAAACCAGAATGATTTATTTCTTCTGAAAATCGCTAAGTGAGGCCTGACCGTGGTAGAGGAGTGTGGGTGCTTGACTAATCAGGTATCATTTTTGCATAATCAGCTTGACCTTCAAACCCACGCTCGACCTGTCAGCTTCGCAAGCAACTGCAGATGCATCATGCGACTAAAAAAGAAAAAAAAAAGATGGCGCAGTTATACCGGAAGCCAAAAATGTATTCAATGATAATTCGAAGTCCTTCTAAATATGGAAGCACACAGCGGCATCAATCTTTGTGACTGAAAGGTCATTGTGTGTACCGATAAGCACGAGAGAAACGAACGAAAGGTTATTTTTTATACGTTTACAAAAGTAATGAGGTAAGCTGTTTCTGCCGTGGTTGGTTTTGGTTGAAGCAGAAGTTAAAATGACAAACGATAAACAATGCAACTGTCGCTTTGTTTGTCCTTAAAACGGAAATAATCACCAAGTGTATGGAATAAGTTTATTTTAAGAATAACATGGTTTCAATCTTAGTGTAAAAAAACAGTAAAGAGTTAGTCATTAACCATTTAAATAATAAATATATATATACATATCATTGTACATACGGGCGGATAATCATACGTGGTCTATAACGCCTTGTCTTAAGCCACTGTTTCTCTTCGCCGCGTTTCATCGATGGTGTCGTCTGTTTAAACCAAATCATGTAGACGCTCGTTGAGTTTTCGTCAAGGATGGATTTAGGAGATTGACTTATGATATCGTATCTGGTTATTTACTTCTTAAATATCACTTTATAACTTAAAGAAATGGGAGACGCAGACGGACAGAAATCGAAGTAAAACTCGTCTTAGATTATACTTAAATATTTCCCATGTCTCGTTCGCATGAAACTAATCTGAAACCCTTTTCCCCCTAAAATCGTGACGTTATTTTTCACTGTTTAACTCTGTTTTATTTATGTCGTTTGACGTCTGCCTCAACTCCACGTCACGTGTCTTTCATTTGACCCTAGGAACGATTCTGTTTTACAGATCTGGGTTATTATACATTCATTGTGAATCTTGGCAATGTGTACACTAGCTAAGTTAATCGTCACCAGCATCGAATCCCTAATATATAGTACTACTGCTACTATGCATCAAGTAAAATTATTGAATATAGACAAACTAAAGTCTGTAATTTTAAACATTCATAAAAAGTGAACGTAACAATCATGCGCAGACGTGTTAAAGAATTGTGTCAGTGTCTTAGTCGGGCCCACCTACGGAGAAATGAGTTCCTCCATAAACTACATAATGACGACGCCCGAGTCGTTCAGCGAACAACTGCCGACATTGCTCTTATAGTGTATCGGGTTGTATGGACTCCGGAGAGAAACTTAACTTTCTAATGTCACGAAGTGACGCGCACGAACATAGATCGATTCTCTTATAGCATTGTTACCATATGCATCATAAGTCTCTTACAATTTTTTAACGGTGTTTCTGTTTGTTTGCTTTTTAACAATAAAAGCTTACCTACGCGAACATGAAATTTGCAATTCATTTTCTTGCAATGATGAGTAATTAAATGCGAAAAACATTATGAGCAATAAAACGTAACATAGGATAGGTTTCATACGTGTTTTAAGTAAACAGTTTATAAACTTGTTAAGAGCCTTTCGAAATCTGCACTTTTAAGACGAAAAGTTGGACCCACATCTTATCCTTATTGAAATGAACCGCTCTCTCCTTGAGGACGCTCCATGTGTAGACAAGCTTGACTCCTTATCTGAAATGGAGCACATACATCAAATCTGTTGCCAATCTTGCTGGACAAATGGTTGGATCATTCTAGCACTCCAATAGATATCTCACTGCCGACGCAATTCTCTGCCTGTATAAGAGCCAAGTACATCCAAGGATGGAGTACTGTTGCCACATCTTGGCATCTTGGCTCGAGCTGCTCAAAGATTCCTATCGTGCCATGAGGGAGTTCAAAACCGATTTGTAATCTAGTAGGGATGCCCTTTTCTATTCTCCACAATCTCTTTCCCACTAAAGAAATGTTGCGAGCCTGTCTCTGCATTATCGTCATTTTGATGGCAAGTGTTCGACTAAAAAGGAACTTATTGTTTCCACTCGCCAATCTCCCACAAAAAAAACATTCATCTAGTCAAAATCGCTATCAATAAATTCACCCATTCTCAATCGGTTCCTATACGTAAACAAATCTTATTTCTTAAAACTGCGCAACTCTATCCTGATAGTCTGCCTTTTAGCTGATCACAATATTGCCGTCGTCAAGTCCAACATAAACAAGTTCTTATTGAACCGTCCTTGTAAATAATCTGATTCTACCAAATTTTTACCAAAAACGATAACTACGCTACTATCCCAATGAATCTGGGAAAATGGTGGGATCCTTCTATCGCTCCAGAAGATATCTCACTACTGATGCATGTCTCTATCTGTATAAAAGCCAAGTACGTCCAAGGGTGGAGTACTGCTGCCACATATGAGCGGGAGCTGCTAAAAAAGCCTATCCTGCCTTGACAGAGTACAAAATAGACTTCGTAGCTTAGTGAGGGATGCCATTTTCTCGTCCCTGCAACCTCTCTCACACAGAAAAGACGTTGCGAGCATGTCTTTGTTTAACCGCTATTTCTATGGCAAGTGCTCGTCTGAGCTCCAATCTCTTGTCCTCCCCTCGCCAATCTTTCACGATAAACACGCATCTAGCGTAACCCACTGTCATTAATTTTCCCCACACTTTATCTGTGCCTAAGTCAAAACGTAAATTCCATGAACAAAGTTTCTTTCTTAGAAGTGCACGCCTGTTGAACTCTCTTCCGTTTGCCTATTTCCTACCTGACTACCACTTGGATGTCTTCAAGTCTCACATAAACAAATTCCTGATAAACGATTACTACGATACTATCCCATTGATTACTCTACACACAATAACCCTTATCCCCGAGTGGCTTCCGGGCCTTGATAACTTGTGACATCCATGTAAAAAAAGAATACAATACACACCCTATCCTCAAGTGGTTTGATATGCAGTGACCCATTTTGTAAACAAACGAATATAATCTTTCTCTCTGTCTCTGTCTCTCTGTCTCTCTGTCTCTCTCTCTCTGTCTCTGTCTCTCTTTCTGTCTGTCTGTCTGTCTGTCTGTCTCTCTCTCTCTCTCTCTCTCTCTCTCTCTCTCTCTTTCTCAAACAGCTGTGTACTAAAAAAATAAATACACAGATAAGTATATTAGGTTATTTGGATTATTTGCACTCTTGTTCTCATTTTGAGAGGAATATTCTTGGATGTGGGTTCTGTTGTTAGTCAATGGTTTGCTTTCAGATTATGGCGCAGAGTCGTTGAAGATGTTGATCTGTAATTGATGTTTTTTTCCCCCGCCGGCTGCTGTGGATTCTATCCCGGCTAAGCCCATCATTCCCTACTCGTTCCATGATACTTAGTATTTGCCTAGAGCTGACTGGTAGTTTCAAGAACTCTCTATACATCACGACATTATATGTAGGAATGCGGGGTGGTTGATTATTCCAGCTTGTTCTTGTATAGTTTTTCTAGTGGTTTCCATTTTCTTTATAAATCCAGTTGGTATCTATCCGATTTTCTGTTTTGAATTTTTAGATGAGGATTAATATACGGACTATTTGGACTCCTGTTCTCACCCGACAATAGTCCGAAAAATTCACAAATAAAAATCATAAATCCTCATCTCAAAAATTCAGAAACATAAAAGATATAGGTTGTAGTGCTTGTAGATCAAGGGAAGGACTGTCATTAATTTTAAGCGACCCATGTTTATTTATGGGTTTTATGTATATTTCGTGCTGAGGAGTTGTCCTGCTAATATGAATATAATAAATAAACATATTGAAAACTAACCCGGCCTACCGGATCGGGATCAGAATGTAGTATCTGTTCTTATGCTTCACGACACTCAAGTAATTAGGTTGGGTCAATGTGGAGGAAACCCTTCATATCAGACAATTGCTATTTTTTTTGGACACTGCCAGAGTGCCCCCTTTTTGGGAGAAACTGCCCCCCCCCAACTTTAAAAACGATCTTGTGTCTCATTTGCTTTCGTTGGGAAGCAAATAAATACTCCCCATACCAGTAATGGGTTAGCAATTGTGCGCATCGTTAGAAGCTAACAGATTTGAAATTTGAATTCAATCAAATGTAACATTCTAAAAGTAATATTAGCTCCTCTGTGGTGTAACGACTCTTGGTGACTTTTGTAAGGCTTACTCTTAACAAATAAAAGAAAAAAATATCCAACTATTCTGATAATTTTGGGCTTACGATTTGGAACTTGACATATAAGTGATTTGAATGTGTACAAAAAATCGGATTCATTTTCTAGTTTGTGAATTAACGCAAGAAGAATAACTTATAAAGTTAAAATTGAAAAAAAAATGGAATTTGACATGCGTAACTCGATTAATTGTGTATCTTCTATTCATGTGCAAATGTACATTTATACGTTTAACTAGAATATTTTTAAAAAGTTTTGCTATGCATATGGACTAAGCTTAGACTGTAACGAATAACACCTAAAGTTATATGTTTTGGTTTCGATTCTAGTTGATAGTACCCAGTTATATCAGGTTGACACGAAAGTTCTTGCTGTTTTTAACTTTTTTTTTTAAGATAAATATATATTAGCTCAAACAAAAATGTATTGATAGAAATAAGCGGCATCAAAACTACCACATTTTTGCCAACGCAAAGCAAGTGTATTTATGACAGTAACATAAAAATCTTGCGTTCTGGCGGCGATGAAGTTAGTGAAGCCGTTTTTTGATAACGCTCATATTCCTGAAGCATTTCTTGCGCAGAAAGTTGTCGAGATGCTTGAAACAGTCGCAGTCGGTAGGAGAGAGGTCTGGATAGTATGGCGGATGAGGCATTTTCGTAACCAAATTCGTTTTACTTCTGGAGGGTTGGTTTAGCAACGTGCGGCCAGGCATTACCGTGGAGGAGAATTGGACCTTTTCTGTTGACAAACGCTGGGTGTTATTGTCCAAATTTCTGATGCATTTCATTCACTTGTTGACAGTACTCTTCGCCATGAATGTTTCGCCTGCATTCCAAACACTGTAATGCATGAGACCGGTCGCAGACCACCAAACAGTCAGCAATACAATTCTGGCTACAGGTAGTGTCGTGGAGCTCGTCGGGTCTAACCACTGAGTTGAGCCTCGTCGGTTGTCGTAAAGAAATCACTTTTCATCGCAAGTGATATCCAGGTCGAGAAACGGGTCGTTCTTGTTGCGTAAAAGAAGGGAAGATGACACTTCATTACGACATTTCTTTTGGTTGTGTTCACTCTGTGAGGCACCAATTTATCAAGTATTTTTTTTCAATCTGGCTCAATTGGTTGGAAATCGTCGTATATGTTACGTCTAATTCAGAGTAAAGTTTTCAAAGTGTTGTACGTGGATTGGCTTCGATTAAGGCTCTTAATTGATCGTTGTAGACATCGCATGGCCGACAACTACATTTATTAAATAACTACTGTGCTGTGCGTTCAGTAGTTGTTCCAGGGTCAAAGGCTTCGTGGATATCGCGAGCTTTTTCTTGAAATGAAATAAAAAATGATATCACAGGCTGTCTTCTTGAATTGAACAAAAATGTGCGAATTTGTTATTTTTTATCTTGAATTCAACGTTGGAAAAAGAAATTGTAATTACAACGATTCGATAAAGCGAAAAACGCTCTTTAAAATTATATATAATTAAAGGTATTATAACGAAAACTAGTTTTAAAATTCATAATTTGAAATCAAAATTAAAAGTTCCACAAGAAACTTCTTGTCAATTTAATATGTGTATGAATGTTTCTGCAAGGATCTTTATTCAGAGATTCCACACCATCAGGATACGTAGATAATAATATTCTTATTTGTAAGTATATGACCGTGCAATGATATTTCTCAGTAGATTATATGAAATAGCTCAATAGAGGTTTGTGTAAAGACATGTATGCACATATGTAGCTATGTTTGTATAAATAAATCTATGATATATACACATATATGGAGGTATAAGAATGCTATAGCACGAAAAAAAACGAGTGTTGAAGTAATGTGACTTACGAAAAAAACTAGACAAACGAAACTAAGATCTTGTAGAGAATTTTTATCTTGGTATCTCGAATTATTTTTTCGAAAGCAGCACACATACAAAAGTAAAACAATTCTAATTTTCACAATCTTCAATCAATTACAAGGAAAACATTAAAGAAGAATATTTAGACAGATTTGCTTCTGTAATATATGCTCCCTTATGTGTATCTTTACATTTTGAAAAATATATGCGGGCATCTATCATATGTTTTGAATTTTGACATGAGGATTAATATACAGATTATTGGGACTACTGTTATCATTTGACAATAGTCCGAAAAATTCACGAATGAAAATCAAAAATCCTCAACTACAAAAATTCGGAAATATAAAAGATAGAATCATTACTGCTTATAGATCAATGAAAAGACTGTCCATAGTTTTAAGTGAACCATGTTTATTTACGGTTTTTTTTTTTGTATATTTCGTGTTGAATATGTAACTGTAATAAAGAAAACATATTGAAAACTATTCTATATATAACATACTAGTAATAGGCTTAGCAAAAGTGCGCGTATATTCCACAAGAAGCTAACAGATTTGAAATTTGAATTCAATCGAATGTAACACTCTAAAATAAATAAATGCTCCTCGGTGCTCTTATGATTCATACTGACTTCTGTAAGCTTACTATAGATGATAGTAACAAAACAAGAACAAATATCAAAAATTAAGTTATGAATTATCTTTGTAAAAATGGTGGGATATTTCTATCGATCCGGTAGATATCTCACTGCTGATGCAATTCTCTATCTATATAAGAGCCAGGTACGTCCAAGGATGGAATATTGTTGCCACATCTGGGCAGGAGCTGCTAGAAAGGACTTGTCCTGCCTTGATAGAGTTTAAAATAGACCTCGTAGCCTCGTAGGAGATGTCCTTTTCTCTTCTCTGCAACCTCTATCTCACAGAAGAGATGTTGCGAGTTTGTCTCTGATGTATCGTTATTTTCATGGAAAGTGTTCGACTGGGCTTCAGTCTATGGTCCCCCCTCGCCAAACTTTCAACAGAAACACTCTTCTAGCTGAAAACACTATCAATAATTCCCCCACTCTCTATCTGTGCCTAAACCTAATCGTAGATTCCATGAACAAAGCATCTTTCTTAGAACTGCACGCCTGTGGAATTGTCTTCCGTTTTCCTGCTTTCCGGCTGACTACAATATGGTTGTGTTCAAGTCTAAGGTAAATAAGTTCTTGATGAGCCGTTCCATATAAGTTATCAAATTTACCAAATTTTCATTACTAATGATTACTATATTGTCCAATTTCTACTGTACACTCTTTAAACCTTATCCTTGAGTGGCCTCTTGGCCTTGATAATGTGGTGATGCCTGTGTAAAAAAAAACGATCTCGACCAAATTATTCTGTTAATTTTTTGTCTTACGATTAGAAACTTTATATATAAGCGATGTGTGAAAAAATGGGTTTTTTTTACATGGGGTCACCACTTATCAAGGCCGAAGGACACTCAGGGATAAGGGTTATTGCGTGTACAGTAATCAGTGAGATAGTATTGTAGGAATTATTAGTATTGGGGGTTTTGATAGAATGTCTTACTTAAGGGGGCGGTTTGTCAGGAGGTTGTTTATGTTGGACTTGAAGACGTCCAAGTTGTAGTCAAGTGGGAAACAGGCAAGCGGCATAGAGTTCCACTGGCGTGCAGTTCTAAGAAAGAAGCTTTGCTCATGGAATCTACGTTTGGATTTAGGCACAGATAAAGAGTGGGGAAAATTATTGACAGTAGTTTCAGCCAGACGGGTGTTTCTCGTGAAAGATTGGCGAGGGGGGACGAGGGATTGGAGCTCACACTCAGATTTATTTTCTAGCCTGTAAAATAACTCAAGTAGAATAACTTAAGAAGTCCAAATTGACATTACACGCGGTAGCAGTCGTTTGGACCTTTAAAAAAAGCATCGAGTTTTTCATCAAATGTTAATAAATTTTGAAAGTATCGGAATCCGTACTTGTATTGGTGTCAGGAATTTAGAACATGAATCAGTAATTGTGTCGAAAGCGATAACAATTTTGGAATCTTCCGCGCATTAATATTTGCTTCTCCCTCTCTCTTATATATATATATATATATATATATATATATATATATATATATATATATATATATATATATATATATATATATACTAATAAAAGTACCCGTCATTGACTGGATTCAAAAACTGCCTACAGAAAATGGACTCTGATTTATGAAAGTATGATAGGTTATGAAAAGAAGGGTTGTAAATCGATAGCTTCGAATTTGGGGGTATCAAAACCAAAGCAAAATATTATGAAAGTAAAAATAAAATAGATAAGCCCCAGAATGTATTATACCATATCTGTTCACACTGAAACACTTATCACAATATTTTGTGGATCTATATTAAAAACCTTGTTAAACCTTGTGACCTATTTCCATTCTATGGAGGTCAGCCGCGAACGAACACACCATAATTTTATTATACCTTATTTCTTCAAACTGAAACAATTATTAAAGTATACTTACGCAGATAGATATGAAAAGTCTTTATTAAAGTTTGTGCCTATTTCCATTCTATGGAGGCCAGGCGCGAACGCAGACCCCCATAATTGTATTATACCATCCCTATTTAAGTTAAAACATACTCATCAAAGTATTCTTATGTACATCTATATCAAAAACACTTGAAAACGTTGTTTTTTTTTTTCATTTTTTATTTCCATACTTTGTGGACCAGGGGCGTACGCAGACCCCACAATTTTAATGAATCATCAGCCAGATCAAACATACCGATTCCTGTAGCTCGATACATCTTCTATCATTATATGTGATCAGTTTTCTATAATAGTCAGCCATATAGGAGTCTATTCGTGACCAGACACACACACAGACGTTCAGCTTTATATTATAGATATAAGTATATATATATATATATATATATATATATATATATATATATATAATAAATTCCACAGCCAGCAAAGTCGCAGCCCACAAGAGTCATGACAGTCAAAGAACCGGAAATCCAAGACACGAGTTTCGCCCTCATTTGGGCTCATCAGTTAGACACATCCGAACTCAGGATTCGAAACCCGAGCATCTTGCATGTAAGGCAAACACTCTACCAACTGAGCAAACGCCCTGAACGCAAAAATTTCTATTAACCAACACAGATCAAGCAAACCGCGTCGAAATCCGACTGTGAAATGAACCTACCTCGTCTCAACAAGGGACGCGGTCCTCCAACCAGCTAATAACCCCAAGCCGATCTCTCACAAGTAGGAGTTTTAACTCAAAAGGACGATGCTATTCAGCAATGCTAACCAAGCGAGCAACTTATCAAAGGATTTTCAGAATGTGAGAGATTATATATAATAAATTCCACAGCCAGCAACGTCGCAGCCCACAAGAGCCATGACAGTCAAAGAACCGGAATTCCAAGAGTCGAGTTTCGCCCTCATTTAGGCTCATCAGTTAGACACATCCGAACTCAGGATTCGAAACCCGAGCCTCTTGCATGCAAGGCAAGCACTATACCAACTGAGCAAACGCCCTGCACACAAGAATTTCTATTAACCAACACAGATCAAGCAAACCGCTACTACGTCTTTACAAGGGAGTAGGTTCATTTCTTTATTATTCTTTGTAGTTACAGACACTTGTGTTTTATACTTACGAAAATACTAGTGTAGTGAGTGACAATTCCTGCGGCTAATGTAATTCGAACCCAGACACGCAGCAACCTCGGAGCCAATAAAAAAATAGTATACATATACAACTATATATTTATTGTACCAATATAATTCTTTAAAAAAAAACATCTATATAAAGCTCAATAGTGCAAGACGATAATACTTATAAATAAGTTTCACCTTTTTTGGGGTATAGGGAAAAAACTTGTAATAAATTTATCGAAACTTAAGAAATGATTACGCATAAGGACAAAGAAGTTTTCTCTCTCTCTCTCTCTCTCTCTCTCTCTCTCTCTCTCTCTCTCTCTCTCCCTGTATATATAAGATACAACAAGGTGAATTTCACTATGTTTGCACTTATTTTTTTAATCAGGATATCATCAATACGCAGAATTGTCGCCTAGACGGTCGTGCTTCAATCCTGACTCAAGATAGTTGATAGCCTAGCCGCTCTAAAGAACTGTGGCACAGTGAGACAGTCAGTCTGTGAATATATATATATATATATATATATATATATATATATATATGTATATATATATATATCTTTAGAAATGTATTTTCTTATGACATATACCAATCCTTATTTAAGAAGTTCAATGTAATTACAGAGCAATATAGTGAATAAATAACAAAACACTGTATTCCAAAGTGCATGATGTTGACCATCTTATAATTTATTCCTTTAATTCAGTTGACATTTACAATTCTTGATATATATTTCGTAGCACAAAATCAATCACTTAATCATTATATCAATCTGTGAATCTATTGTGCCCTTAACTGATGAGAAGAAATTGCAACGATCGATCCGTCAAAAGGAAATAAAATGCGTTTTGACATGATTAAATCAGAACATTGAAAAAGAAGATGCAAATACTATTATGCCATTTTGAATCTTATCAATTTTCTTCTTTTCCAATTTTCGGATTTTAATCATGTCAACTGAATTAAAGAATTAAATTTTAAGATCGTCAACATCACGAATTTTGGAATACAGTCTTTTGTAATTTATTCAATATATATATATATATATATATATATATATATATATATATATATATATATATATATATATATAGGTCGTCATTGTCTTTCATTGATAAATATATATATATATATATATATATATATCACCAAAACAAATAGCAACACACACACACATATATATATAAATATATATATATATATATATATATATATATATATATATATATATATATATATATATATATATCACGTTTTTCTCATTAAATGGCGAAATAAGATTATTGATTAATATAAAAGCTTCACGCTAAGGTCTAGTCAATAAATAAACAATCTCTTTTCTATGAGAAGATGCTGCAAGTTTTAATTTCACAAAATGTCGGGTTTTGTCTTTGAGTGATAAATTACCGTCTCGACGGGAAACAAGGATCAGATGCATTCCGTTGGGAAATTAACTTTTCGTAATGAGTAATG
>NC_136510.1:112529446-112536946 GCF_053919585.1 Euprymna scolopes
CTAATAATGTTGAAAGAGAAGATCCACACTGGTGGTATGAAAATTAGGAACTTTGTTGGAAAAAGTGTTGCATTTCGGCAGAAAAATCTTTTCTGGAACAATCAGTCTCAGCTGTATAAATAATTAAATGGTAGTAAACAGGCGGGAAATAACAACACTCCAAATGCAAAAGATGAAAGAAAGTTCTGGAGTGGGATTTGGTCCGTCGAAGGGCGATATAATGAGAAGGATGGCTGGCTGGTTGGGAGAGGTCAGAGAAACGCTATCAGAAATGCAGCAGATGAAGAACGTTGAGATAACCATCGATAACGTTAAGGCTAGCATACGAAGGATGACAAAGTTGATCTTAAATATTGTATAATCAATCCATTATATTATCATTTTCAGTCCCCCACCCCTAATTTCTGGCTCCCATCTTATCTCGCAATTAATTATAACGTCACCAACTAACTTCGGAAGAACCCCCCCCCCATCCGATTTTGTTTTATATCATAAGTTGCTTAAAACGTGATTAGTTAAAGTTCAGAATAAAATCACGCTTTCTCTTAACGGTTAATTTAAAAAAAAAAATCTTCTGAACGCTATTAAAAGTTAAATTCTTCACTAGTTTGGAGACGGAATGCGTTGTTGTGATAAGTGATTTTCTCTATTAATTCGCACTTTTTATTTTAAGATTCAAATATTAATAACTACATTTTATTTCAGTATTTAATTTATGTATTTCTGTTGTATTAAATGCTAGCTTTAATTTTTTTTTTTTTTTTTTTTTTTTTTTTTTTTCTCGTCCATAAATGTTTATCTACCAAGTTGATCTTAAATATTGTATAATCAATCCATTATATTATCATTTTCAGTCCCCCACCCCTAATTTCTGGCTCCCATCTTATCTCGCAATTAATTATAACGTCACCAACTAACTTCGGAAGAACCCCCCCCCCATCCGATTTTGTTTTATATCATAAGTTGCTTAAAACGTGATTAGTTAAAGTTCAGAATAAAATCACGCTTTCTCTTAACGGTTAATTTAAAAAAAAAAATCTTCTGAACGCTATTAAAAGTTAAATTCTTCACTAGTTTGGAGACGGAATGCGTTGTTGTGATAAGTGATTTTCTCTATTAATTCGCACTTTTTATTTTAAGATTCAAATATTAATAACTACATTTTATTTCAGTATTTAATTTATGTATTTCTGTTGTATTAAATGCTAGCTTTAATTTTTTTTTTTTTTTTTTTTTTTTTTTTTTTTTTCTCGTCCATAAATGTTTATCTACCAAGTTGATCTTAAATATTGTATAATCAATCCATTATATTATCATTTTCAGTCCCCCACCCCTAATTTCTGGCTCCCATCTTATCTCGCAATTAATTATAACGTCACCAACTAACTTCGGAAGAACCCCCCCCCCATCCGATTTTGTTTTATATCATAAGTTGCTTAAAACGTGATTAGTTAAAGTTCAGAATAAAATCACGCTTTCTCTTAACGGTTAATTTAAAAAAAAAAATCTTCTGAACGCTATTAAAAGTTAAATTCTTCACTAGTTTGGAGACGGAATGCGTTGTTGTGATAAGTGATTTTCTCTATTAATTCGCACTTTTTATTTTAAGATTCAAATATTAATAACTACATTTTATTTCAGTATTTAATTTATGTATTTCTGTTGTATTAAATGCTAGCTTTAATTTTTTTTTTTTTTTTTTTTTTTTTCTCGTCCATAAATGTTTATTTATCTACCGAGTTGATTGCAAAAATAGATTACCTAATTGTACTCATTTTTAGTTCGTGGGAGGGGAATCTATCACCATACTTTCCCTTAAACAGGTCCGTTGGACTTTTATTAAGTACAATACTTAATAGTTATTTTTTATTTTTTATTTATTTATTTATTTATTTATTTATTTATTATTTTTTTTTTAATGGAGAGTAGAAAACGCATTGTGGATGCGTTATCGGCAGCTCCTGTTACTCTCGCTTCTTCTTATTTGTCCCTCAGTCCTCATTTTTAAATGAGTGATTTTTCTGACAAAGGGAGAAGAAAAAGCTGTTTTCTAGGTTGGCAGTATATTTGCGCGAACAGTTGGCAGAGTTGGTGGAAATTTTCTGTTTCTATGTCTATCCTTGTAGCCATGTCACTAGTAAGGGTGCTGGAGGTAAACGTTTTGTCTGGGCTGACGTTATCCGCCTGATAGTCAGGGACCCGAACCTTGGATTAACCACTAAGGAGGCTGTCCTATCAGCAGGTGCAAAGTACTGGGGCTGCTGTATTGCCATTTGGTGAATGGAATCTGGACCATGCAGTAGCTTCTGGTGGGGCCTCTCGATGCCATACTAGTGGGTAATTGTTACGGCTTTACCTTATCATGTGGTACAAAAAAAAAAAAAAAAAATTCTTCGTTTCTTTTTCTCTCTTAGTTTCCCCTCTCTGTCCTGCTCTAAGTAAATCTGTCGACCTAGTCCACAAATTCCAAAATTTCATCATGACAAGTTTCAAGAAAAAATACACGATTAAACCCGGTTCTCCAACTTCCAACGTAGACCCCTACTACCATGTCTCCTTCTCCAACATCAGGGGTCTACGTTCTAACCTTCCAGAGGTTGAAACCCAATTACAGGAGACTAAACCAGACCTTTTATTTTTAAGTGAAACTGGCATTGGACAGGCTATTTCCCTTGATGAGTTTGCAATTACAGGATACTCTAACTTAACTTCTAAATCTGACCCCCAAGATCGCCATGGGCATGGAATATGTGCCTATATTAAAGATAGCTTTCCATGTGGGAGGGACATCTCCAGGGAAGATCCTAACTTACCTTATATGTGCTTCCGGGTTGCTTTAGCTCACACTACTGCATTTATATTTACTCTCTATCGCCCCCACAACAGCGGAGTTACTATCTTTCAAAGCATATCTGAGAAAATTGACCAAGTCCTTTCTACTTATCCTTCAGCTAACATTCACGTATGTGGAGACTTCAATGTTCACAACGTCGAATGGTTGACCCACTCAAACAAGACCGATGATGAGGGGAGGTTCTGTCATGATTTCTCCATTGCCTATGACCTCACTCAGATTGTTCAGGAACCTACCCGTGTGCCCGATAATGACGGCCAGTATGCGAGCCTACTAGACCTTTTTCTCACAACTTGCCCTGAACTATGTTCAGTTTCTGTTCTGTCGCCTCTTGGATCTTCCGACCACTCTGTTGTATCAATTAAGATAAAAATGAAATGTAATAAGTCCCCAGACGTACCTCTTCATCGTACAGTATATCGATACACTAAGGCTGACTGGGATAGCTTCCGTACATTTATATCTGATCTACCTCTGCATTCCATGTTTAAAAAGGATGTGTCCTCTATAGTATTAGACCTAACTGAATGGTTAATTGTAGGTATTGACCATTTCATACCCTCTAAAAAGTTTCAGCAAAAACCTAACAGCCAGCCATGGTTCTCTCCAGAATGTGCTGCTGCCATTGCGCACAGAAATCACTTTTTCCACTGCTTCAAACGTAATAGATGTATGGAAACTAAAGCCGTTTTCAGGACTGCCAGCAACCATTGTAAGAAAGTAATAAGGAACGCAAGAGAGTTGTATGCTCAATCTGTTAAGTCCAAAGTAGCTGAGCAGCGGCTTGGTTCCCACCAGTTTTGGCAAATAGCAAACAGAATCCTGAACAGAAGCGTGTGCTCCATCCCAACTATTATCAATGGATCTGAGGTGATCTCGTCAGCATCAGACAAAGCCAAACTCTTTGTCAAGAACTTTGCAGCTAATTCTACCCTTTGCGACCAAGACCGCCAACCCCCAATATTTCCTCTTGTATCAGAAAACACGCTATGTGATATATGTATATCTGTACGTGATGTTGCCAAGCTAATCAAAAACCTTGATTCCAGTAAAGCAACTGGCCCTGATGGTATTCCAATTATAGTACTCAAAAAACTTCAACCTGAACTAGCGCCCATACTTACAAAACTGTTTAAACGTTGTCTTAAGGAGAATAGTTTCCCATCTCCCTGGAAAATCTCATCAGTATGCCCTGTATTTAAGAATTCAGGTGATCGCTCATCCCCCTCTCAGTACAGGCCAATAAGTCTCCTGTGCGTCATGAGTAAGTTGCTAGAATCTGTATTAAATACAGAAGTAATCAAACATCTCAACAAAAATAACCTTCTTAGTGACACTCAATATGGTTTCCGTTCTGCTAGATCTACAGCAGATGTCCTTACAGTTATATCGCATAGGATTAGCAAATCTCTCGACGGTGGCAATCTTTCTAGGGCAATTGCTCTTGACATATCTAAAGCCTTTGATAGGGTATGGCATAAAGGTTTACTTCATAAGATCGCTAGCTATGGTATAGCTGGAAAAGTCTTCTCAATTATTAAATCATTTCTTTCTGATAGATTCATAAGAGTAGTAGTTGAGGGGCAAAAATCAGAAGCTCACAATATTAATGCCGGTGTCCCTCAGGGATCCATCCTGGGCCCAACTCTTTTCCTGATCTACATTAATGATCTTCCAAATCATATCCTTACATCATTTGTAGACATTTATGCTGACGACACTACCATTTATGGTACCACATCTAAGACAGTAAACGAGCAAGTTCTCTCCAATTCTCTCTCCTCTGATCTTGAGCACGTAGTACAATGGGGAAAGGAGTGGCTGGTTACTTTTAATGCATCTAAAACCAAGCTTCTCTCTTTACATCATCAACATTCTAATCCACATTTGTCATCAATTGAAATGAATGGCTCTCGTCTTCAGGAGGCCTCAAGTTTTGACAAGCTTCTGGGCTTGACCATTACTCCTGATCTTAAATGGAACACGTATATCAAATCTGTTGCCAAGGCCGCTGGAAAAATGGTGGGATCTTTCTATCGATCCAGTAAATATCTCACTGCTGATGCTATTCTCTATCTATATAAGAGCCAGGTACGTCCAAGGATGGAATACTGTTGCCACATCTGGGCAGGAGCTGCTAGAAAGAACTTGTCCTGCCTTGATAGAGTTCAAAATAGACTTCGTAGCCTCGTAGGAGATGTCCTTTTCTCCTCCTTGCAACCTCTATCTCACAGAAGAGATGTTGCGAGTTTGTCTCTGATGTATCGTTATTTTCATGGAAAGTGTTCAACTGAGCTTCAATCTATGGTCCCCCCTCGCCAAACTTTCACAAGAAACACTCGTCTAGCTGTAAACACTATCAATAATTTCCCCCACTCTTTATCTGTGCCTAAACCTAAACGTAGATTCCATGAACAAAGCTTCTTTCTTAGAACTGCACGCCTGTGGAATTGTCTTCCGTTTTCCTGCTTTCCGGCTGACTACAATATGGTTTTGTTCAAGTCTAAAGTAAATAAGTTCTTGATGAGCCGTTCCATATAAGTTATTAAATTTACCAAATTTTCATTACTAATGATTACTATATTGACCAACTTCTACTGTACACTCTTTAACCCTTATCCTTGAGTGGCCTCTGGGCCTTGATAATGTGGTGATACCTTTGTAAAAAAAAAAAAAAAAAAAAAAAAACTGGAAGGCACTTGGTCCAGATGGAGTGATGGGCTTCTGGTTTAAACAGTTTCCATGCCTTTATCCAGCTACAGCTGCTGCTCTGCAAAGGGTTGTAGAGTCGGGAGATGTTCTTGATTGGCTTGTGAAGGGAAGAACAACACTGATTAGGAAATATCCTGCAAAAGGAAGATATGCCAATAATTATAGATCAATTACATGTCTGCCATTGATGTGGAAATTGTTGGCTGGAATATTTGCGGAGAAAATTTAGTAATATCTAGAGAGTAATGGTGTTTTTTTCTGACGAACAAAATGAGTACCGGAAAGGCTCAAGAGGTACTAAAGAGAAACTACTAATTGATAAAGCAATAATGCAGGATGCGAAGAAGAAGAAGAAGAAGAAGAAGAAGAAGAAGAAGAAGAAGAAGAAGAGGAGGAATCTGAGCGTAGCATGGATCGATTACAGAAAGGCTTATGACATGGTTCCTTATTCATGGATACGTGAAATACTATTGATGATGAAGGTTGTTGAGAATGTGGTAGGGCTTTTGGAGACAAATATGGCTCAATGGAAAACGGTGCTGACAGCAAACAGAGAGGAGATGGGGCAGATTGGCATTAAACGTGGGATATTTAAAGGAGATTTATTATCGCCACTTCTTTTTGTAATGATAATGATGCCACTGAGCATCGTCTTGAAGAGAGAAAAACTGGGGTATAACTTTAGATCTGGTGACAGACGCCTCAACCAACTACTGTTTATGGATGATTTGAAAATATTCAGTAGAAATGAAAAGGAAATGGAGAGACTGGTAGAACTTGTGGGGACATACTCAGAAGACAGTGAAATGGAGTTTGGGATTAGTAAATGTGCGGTGCTGGTTATGAAAAGATGAGTAAAGGTTCATTCGAATGGAATAGTGCAACCAAATGGAGAAATCATGAAAGAAATAG
Organism: Euprymna scolopes; assembly: GCF_053919585.1. Taxonomy (NCBI): domain Eukaryota; kingdom Metazoa; phylum Mollusca; class Cephalopoda; order Sepiida; family Sepiolidae; genus Euprymna; species Euprymna scolopes. The sequence goes on from NC_136510.1 coordinate 112,535,925, forward strand.
AAGATACAGGATATAAGTATTTGGGAGTGATGGAGGGTGTAGGCATCATGAACAGAGAAATGAAGGAAAAAGTCAGGAAGGCGTATCTTAGAAGAGTGAAACTAATTGCAAAGTCGAAACTGTATGGAGGAAACCTAATGGAAGCGGTAAATGCATGGGCAGTCAGTGTTTTGAGATACAGCGTGGGAATTTTAAAATGGTCTGACAAGGATTTGCATGTCATGGATATCAAAACAAGAACAATTTTCGCAATGTTTGGTATATTTCACATTCGAAGTAACGTAGCAAGGCTGTATGAAAAGAGGAAAGATGATGGGAGAGGATTAAAAAGTGTAAAAGATTGTTAGAACCGAGGAGATGTCATTGAAGGAGCATGAGGAGTGGATGCTTAAGGTTGTGGCCAATGAAGTGGAGGTATGTGAGACGAAGGGTGATTATGTGAAACGTATGAATAGAGAAAGGGCAGAGGAACTGGCTGGGAAGAAAATGCATGGAAGGTTCTTCCATGATATAGCAGAAGTGACTGATAAAAGATCATGGCAATTGCTTAGAGCTGGGTATCTGGCAAAGAGTACTGAAGCTTTTGTTTGTGCAGCACAAGAGCAACCATTAGGAACACGATTATTCAAAATAGTGGTTCTAGAAGAGGAAGTTCCATATTAAATAGAGAAATAGTCAACCACCTCAGCAGGAATAACCTTCTTAGTGACACACAATATGGTTTCCGCTCTGCAAGATCTACCGCAGATGTGCTGACGATTATATCCCACAGGATTAGTGAATCTCTTGATAAAGGCTTCCTTTCTAGGGCAATTGCTCTTGACATATCAAAGGCCTTCGACAAAGTATGGCATAAGGGTCTACTTCACAAGATTTCCAGCTACGGTATAACTCGAAATGTTTTCTTAATCATTAAATCATTTCTCTCTGATAGGCTCATAAGAGTAGTGGTAGATGGTCAAAAATCGGAGGCCTGCAATATAAATGCTGGAGTCCCTCAGGGGTCAATCCTGGGCCCAACT
>NC_136510.1:112541946-112587223 GCF_053919585.1 Euprymna scolopes
CGAGAGCAGCAAAAGAAAGGAAGTGTGCAAAGATCACTAAAGTATTAAGGATTCTTTTGATATCAATTCGCGCTAAATATACATGTGTGTCTATAAGTTAATATCTTACAGATCACACGAAAATAGTATATACTAGCATTTCAGCCTGGATGTTTAGATGTGTATGTTGAGCAAAAAATAGTGGTAGTAGGAAGGCAGGCTCGAACCCGTACCGCAAAGGGGGAAAAGAACGGGGTAAAAACCTAACGTTTATGCTGTTACGACCGCCGCCAAGCTGGAAGCGACACTTTTGAAAATTAAGGCTAGACAATCTAAAGGAAAGGATAACTTTAAAAAATATTGGCGAAAAAAGTGGCCCTCCCCGTCTGTAGAAAAGTGCCTAGTTCAATGGAAAGATATTAATGTTTTTAGCCAATTTTTCGATATTTATCGTGTGAAAGGTCGAACTTTAAAACAATACTGATCGTGGTAAAATCCGTCGCCTCTATTGAAAGTTTAAGGCAGACATGCAAACAGACATACATACATACATTTATATATTGGTAACTAAAAAATTTTCGATCCAAACTGATGAAAAAGCTTGCCCTATCTCTGAATACCCTTTATGTAAAATTTCAAATATTTAGACCAGAAATTGTCTGAGTAATTTGGAAGAGACAACAGAGGTCAATTTTTTTAAACTTTGACCTCTATTATGACCCCTTACATTTTATTGTTTGGGGCTCAAATCAAGTTATAAAGTTAGATCGATGTCCAATGTACCTATATCTAAAATTTCAAGTGCGTAGACCCAAAATTGTCGGAGGAGTTTGCTAGATTTCTGAAAGGTCAAATCGTTGAACTTTTACCCCTTAATCGTCAAATTTCTGGCCAAAAACCGTTCACATCGATTTTCCCAAATCTCAGTATCCTGTATATCAAATTTCGAGTCTGTAGACTTAAAATTGGCAGTTATTGCGTAGGGAAATGTTCACAGACACACACACACAGACACGTTCACTTTTATATATATATATATATATATATATATATATATAGATAGATAGATAGATATGCATATACTATCTGACGAACTTTTTTGCATAGGGTATTTTTGTTCAACTCACCAGTTGTAGAAAGGTTGGCGCTCAGTACTAAGAGAACGTTCTTCTCCCAGTATTAGGTGTCATTGCCAGTGTTATCAGTAGCATAGATTTCACATCAGAAGCTTTTAATCCTCCTAGATCAGGGGTCTCCAAACTACGACCCGCCAAATTATTAAATCCGGCCCGCAAAACTGTTAGAAACCCTACGAAATATTTTAGAAATATTTAAAAAATGGAAAAGTGCGAAATTAGTGTGTCGGTTTTTCTTTTTGTTCAGAAAATGATTAAAATAATGAGATTTGGGAGAACTAGTTTCACTTAAATGCAAAGCTTATGAACAAACAGTATAAAATACGTTTGGGTTCTAAACCAATTATTTACACACTCCTGCTTTGGATGATATTATTAAATATATAAAAAAATAATAAAGTTTTTTGTCTAGAAATAAATTAAAATTTGGTAGAAGATTAGTTTTCATCTCACGAGAAGTGAACCTGCATGTAAATATAGAACACGAGGATCTAACTTAACTATAGAAGATGTTTTAAAAAGACGCAAGTAATATTGAGAAAATAAAAAGAGTAAATGAATATAAAATTGAGGATGACTTGAATTTTTTAATGAGTATCATACAAACCAGATATAAGCATATCTCCTGGAATCAGAGAAGTTAATTCGTTAAAATCTAAATCTGAAGAAATATTTTCTATAGAAGAATAATTTTTTTACTTGAACATAATTTTAAAAAAACATTTAATCTATATAATGACCTACAGATTTTAGGAAGATTGTTTGTCAATTTAAAAAAAACGGATCAAATAAAAGAATTTTCATTGAGAGTGCCCGTCTTAACTTTACTTCATTGTTTTCTTTTGCCAAACTTTCCCTTAAACACTTGTCTTACTACAACAACTATCACATGTTTTCCCTTATCCATTATTGTGCCTAAATCTAAACGCAAATTCCATGAACAAAGCTTCTTTCCAAGAATTGCCTGCCTGTGGTATTCTGTTCCGCTGGCCTGCTTTTCAGCAGACAACAATATGGTCGTCTTCAAGTCTAATGTAAAGAAGTTTTTGTTCGGTTGCCTATAATATAATTTATTTCCACCCCATTTTCAATTCCGACTATGCGTTTGTATTAATGACTACTGAAACATCATTAACCTTTATCCCTGAGTGGCTTTCGAGCATTGATAAGTGACAAAATGAAATTTTTTCAAAAATTCATCAAACTAGGATTTAAAAAAATAAATACCAAACAAGTTTTACGGAATTAGGTAAGGAATTTAGAAAATCAAACATTTATCAATTTGGCTGAGGTTTTATCTTGCCAGTCTGTGCAGCAACCTCGAAACAGCACCGTATACGTATGACTTATGCTCGTCGTAGGTCACCCAAATGTGACCTGTTGGCATCCTTTGAAGGGCATCCTTCGAAGGGTATCTCGGCGTAGTAGGACCCGTTGATTGATTTTCTCAGAGTAGAATTCATCTTCGGGTTGATATGCCGCTGGAAGTGAATAAATCTCATGCATACAAAGAAAGACAGATTCGGTTAACTATTGTATAGGTTAATTCAAGATAAATATACACAATATTTACTTATATACAATTGTTCAAATGTTGATCTTGACAAAACTCTACTGATTCCTTATTAGATTAATTACTCTTTGTTTTACTTGGTATCGACTCGGGAAGGAAGGAGGGTGACGACTCTTCGATTGTATTTGATTTCTCTCAAATCTCAGCTCCAACTAACATTATATTAGGGTTTTAGTTGGGGAAGATCAGTGCAAAAGTGTGAAAATTTTAAAAAAATGAAATTTGCCAGGTGAAGGTCGAACGACGCCATTACGAGTATGCATGCACAGCGTAATAGCTATTGCTTCATGTTTTAATTTTTAGCCTTGCAGCAAACATGTCTTCAAAGCTCAGGCATAAACGTCAAAGGAAAAAGTAAATCGTAAGCTAAACTTTTAGGTTTCGATTCTTGGTGAGGCGCACGAGTCATTTTGTTAAAAATCTGTTAAAATTATTACTATATATTGGATCCAATATAATATAATAATAAATACGAAATCTGCTTTAATCAAAATATTTTATATTTGTGTATTTTTAATCGCCCACACTGAGGATTGAACCTTCAAGAGAATATCACTTTTACAATTGATTTTTACCAGTACTCTAACCACTGCGCCACGACAAAATACACCTGAAGAAGGTCGGAGGTTATATCGACCAAAACGTTGTGAAAATCACACTCAAGATGAGAACAGTAGTCCGATGAATAAGAATACAAATAACCAATCCTCATCTAAAAAATTCAGAAATTTTTCGAAGTTTTTTTTTTATTTTCGTGTTTGTGGATTTTTACACTCGAACGTTGTTTTGTTTTTTTCCAACGTTGAAAAATAGTTTTTCCTGTTCTTCACCGAACTTTTGAAAAATAAATACTTTTGAATCTTCGAATTTCCCCCGAGTATAAATAAAAGATATTTCGAATTTCCGCGTGTGTTCTTTTTTCTTGAATCCTTTTTGGTCGTCAAATGAATTTTTCAAATAACTTCTTTTTTAAGTGAGACCTTGCGCGAATAATCGTCATTCAGTTGTTGTAAGCAATTGTTGTAGATTTGATCCTGGCATTCTTGAATCATCCTCGTCAGCCAGTTGTTGTAGACCGTGCTAGGGGTCACAAATGAAAGAAAACACAGGTAGTGTAAAGTGTATAAATATAATATGTATTTATCATAAAGGGTACAGGAGCCACTAAAGTGGTATGAGAGGAACCAGTTCGTAGCATGTGGTTAAACATGGTATGAATGTCTCTGTTTAGTCTCATAGGACTGGTTGTTCCCCTTAGTTCTTAAATAAACACTAACGAAACAAATCTGTAACATATATTCTTTAAAAAAAAACATGTATCTTTAAAACATTGTTAATTGAACTTTAAAAGTAACATATATATATATATATATATATATATATATATATATATATATATATATATATATATATATATATATATAATACACACGTATTTAATACGGTTGAAGCCAAAACAACGCATTATTACAAAATAAACAGACATTTATTTCGTTTGAAATTTATATTGAAATTTATAAGATTCAAAGATACACTTCATCATCAGTATGCCCTCTTTTCTGATTCAATGCTCCAACAACAATTTACTGATTCAATGCTCAAACAACAGCATGGCAAAACAAAAAGAAAGGCATACTAATGATGAAGTGTATCTTCGAAATATATTTATAAATTTCAATATACATTCCAAACAAATTAACTACCTATTCCTTTTGTAATAATGCGTTGTTTTGGCTTCAAACGTATCTAATACGTATTTATTAGTCGCGTGCAAGCGATTCTATAAGTCACTCCGGTGATCGGTCGGTCGGTCTGTCCGTAACACTTTTGTGCTTCGCCTTTTTGGTTAAGATCAAAGGTCTGTAGATGCTTTTCTTAGCTTTTTTATGTTTTTCTTGGCCTTTTGGCCAAGACCAAAGTGTAGTATCTGTTCCGGCAGATATTGCAAGCAATGACTAGCAAAGACCATATGTGGGGGTAACCACACATATCTGAACTTGGTCAATGTAGGGATCACCCTACAGACCACAGTTACTATCCAGCTCCAATTTCCCACCTCTCGGGATCTGGATCCCCCTTTTCCTCCCCCTCCCTCTCTCTCCACATTAAAAAACGACCTTGGGCCTAATTTGCTCAGTGGGGAAGCAAATAAATAAATACTGCAAGCAAAGACCATACGTTGGGGCAGCCTCACATATAAAATCTTGATCAATGTAGGGGCAACACTTCATAGCAATTGTCACTATCCAGCTCCCCTACTCCCCGGGGAGCTGGCCCCCATTTCCCCTTCACTCCTCACATTAAAAAATCGGCCTTGTTCCTAATTTGTTCGGTGGGGGAGCAAATAAATACCCTTTTCTTGGCATTTTCCCCAAGATAAAAGTGTATTATATGTTCTTACTACATGCTGTACTTATGTTTGTAACTTTTCCTTGGCCACATAGCTAAGATCAAAGTGTAGTATCTGTCCCGGCAGATACTGCAAGCTATGACTAGCTATGACTAGCAAAGACCAGATGTGGGGGCAACCCCACATCCCTGACCTTTAACCAGATCCCATTTCCCACCTCTCGGGAGCTGGTCCCCTTTTTCCCTTCCCCCTCCCTTCACTCCTCACATTAAAAATTGGCCTTGTGCCTAATTTGCTCGGTGGGGGAGCAAATAAATACCATCTGTTCCGGCAGATGCTGCAAGCAAAGACCATATGTGGGGGCAGCCTCACATATAAGACCTTGGTCAATGTAGGGGCAACCCTTCATACCAATTGTCACTATCCAGCTCCCCTACTCCTCGGGGAGTTGGTCCCCATTTCCCCTTCACTCCTCACATTAAAAATCGGCCTTGTGCCTAATTTGCTCAGTGGGGGAGCAAATAAATACCTCAAAGTGTAGTATCTGTTCTTAATAGATGCTGTACTTACGTTTGTAATTTTTCCTTGGCCACATGGCTAAGATCAAAGTGTAGTGTATGTTCTTAACAGATGCTGCACTTACGGTTGTAACTTTTCCTAGGTAATGGAAGGGGAAACCCTTCCATGCTAAGGCATTTTTAGTCGAATGCAAGTCACTCCATCGGTCGGTCTGTAACACATTTACATTTTTTTAAGCAAGGTGTATGGAGTAATATTTTTGTCCCACGATTTATCAGAGAGGGACCTATGTTTTCAATGGGTCCGTCTGTCCGTTAGTCCGGATGATTGACGGATAACCGTCCATTAGTTTTTCCTGAAATTTTGTCACAAATTATATTTTAATATACAAATATGCATAGTAAAATAATTTTTTTTTTTTTTTTTTTTTTGCGAAAAATCTTGTTTTTCCCGCAAGGGCTCAAAAGGGGTAAAAAATTGCCAAAAATGACACTTTTTGTCCCGTAACATTTGATCCATCCATTAGATCAAAACTTCAGTATGGGTGACCGTTGCTAAAATCTGGTTTGCGTCCCCCAGAGATTTGTTTGTGCTGAAAACGCCATTTCTTCTGACGCATTTCTCATATTTCTCAACAAAAACTTGATATGTCTATATAATGGTTTCCCATGTTGCTGAATGTAAATATACATGTGTTAAGGTGTGAAACTGCACTGTTTGTCCATTGTCACTGGTATTCGGCATTCAAAGTGGCTCATCGGGGGTCAAAAATGTACCAAAATTGAAAAAAATGGCATTTTTGTCCCCATAAATTTTTACCTATCCCTTAGATTTTTCTGAAAATTGTCCAAAATATGGAGGCCATTGTTCTTAATATAAATTCAGTATGGGTGACTCTGGTAATATTCTGGTTAGCGTCCCCTGAGTACTTTTAGTGCTAGAAAACACGCATTTTTGGGACTCCCATGAAGCAATAATTTTTAAAAGTATATTTCGTACAGACGGGGACCATGCATGCGCGGCTCGTTTTTTTAAGCAAGGGGCATGGAGTAACATTTTGGTCCCCCGATTTATCAGAGAGGGGCCTATATTTTTGGTGAGTTTGTCTGTCTGTTAGTCCGGACGATTGACGGATAACCGTCCATTAGTTTTTCCTGAAATTTTGTCACAAATTATATTTCAATATATAAATGTGCATAGTAAAAAATATTTTTTGTGCGGAAATTCCCATTTTGCCTTCAGGGCCTCAAAAGAGTTCAAAAATGATACTATTTGTCCCGTAACATTTGATACATGCATTAGATTTTTCTGAAAAATGTGGAGGGCATTGTTCTTAATATAAATTCAGTATGGGTGACAGTGGCTAAAGTCTGGTTTGCATCTCCCGGGGACTTTTAGTGGTGAAAACGCCCTTTCTTCTGGCGCGTTTTTCATATTTCTCAATAAAAACTTGATATGTATGTCTATATAATGCTCTCCCATGGTGCAGAATTCAAATATACATGTGTTACGGTGTAAAACTGCATAGTTTGTCCTTTGTCACTGTTATTAAGCATTCCAAGGGGCTCATAAGGGGTCAAAAATGTACCAAAATTGTTAATAATGACACTTTTTGCCCCATAAATTTTTACCTATCCATTAGACTTTTCTTAAACTTGTCCAAAATGTAACTTTTCCTTGGCCACGTGACTAAGATCAAAGTGTAGTATATGTTCTTAACCGACGCTGCATTTGTTTGTAACTAATAAGTAAATGTGTTACAGACCGACCAACCGACCGACAGAGAATAGTCTTTTTTAATGCATACCAGAGAATAGTCTTTTTAGTCGTGTGGAACCAACTCTATAAGTCACTCAGTCGGTCGGTCGGTCGGTCGGTCCATAACACATGTACTTTTTATTTCTTTTTTATGTTTATTAAACTACTATTTATTGGTTTTCGGGGTTCCTGAATACGAAAATAACGTTTCAACTTCCCTGAATCAAATAATTTTTATGATATAAAGTGGGGGATCATTTTTCTGTATTAATTTAATGTAAAATGATCACCCACTTTGCAAGTAGTCAGTGTCAAAGTCATTCAAGTCATTCTCCAGATCATTCAAGTTCGTTTTGAAGGATTCCAGTTATTTTTTAAGCAGTCAAGTCTTTCTCAAGGTCATTCAATTCATCTTTAAGTTCATTAATGTAATTCTAACTCATTTAATTTTTATTTATTTAAGTCATGTCAGCCAATTTTGCGATCATTTTAGTTTATCTTTAAGAATTTCATGTCAATCCTACATTCACGTATTCATTCATTACACGAGAGCACACGACTAATGGCTATCGGCCTTCTTTTATTCAAACTGAATCAGCGCTTCTGTCAAGGAACACACACACAGACACACACACACACACACATATATATATATATATATATATATATATATACATATACATATATATACAATAAATTCCACAGCCAAACAACGTCGCAGCCCCAAGAGCCATGACAGTCAACGAACCCTCATATATATATATATATATATATATATATATATATATATATATATATATATATATTTATATATATATGTATATATAAATATATATATATATATATATATATATGAAATCTAGAAACATGCATGTACAAGGGTATAGTATTTATGCACATAATGATAGTTAATAATAAAGATAATAAATAAAAATACGTCCTATATAAAATAAGGGGCAACTTTTTTTCTTTTTTTTTTTTTACACAGAGATCACCACTTATCAAGGCCCGGAAGCCACTCAGGGATGAGGGTTATTGCAAGTACATTACGTTAGTGAGGAGATTTGATGAAGTGTTTACTTAAGGGGGCGGTTCATTAGGAATTTGTTAACATTAGACTTGAAGACATCCAAGTTGTAGTCCGGAGGGAAGCAGGCAGACGGAAAAGAGTTCCACAGGCGTGCAGTTCTAAGAAAGAAGCTTTGCTCATGAAATCCGCGTTTGGATTTAAGCTCAGATATAGAGTGGGGGAAATTTTTGACAGTGGATTCAGCTAGACGGGTGTTTTTCGTGAAAGATTGGCGAGGGGAGACCAGGGATTGGAGTTCAGACGAGCACCTGCCATGAAAATTACGATAAAACAAGGATAGGCGCGCAACGTCTCTTCTGTGGGAGAGGGGTTGCAGGGTAGAGAAAAGGGCATCCCCCACTAAACCACGAAGTCTATTTTGTACTCTGTCAAGGCATGATAGGCTGTTTTTGGCAGCTCCTGCCCAGATATGGCAACAGTATTCCATCCTTGGCCGTACTTGGCTTTTATATAGATAGAAAATTGCATCAGTAGTGAGATATCTTCTGGAGCGGTAGAAGGATCCCACCATCTTTCCAGCGACCTTGGCAACAGACTTAATGTACGTGTTCCACTTTAGATCAGGAGTAAAGGTCAAACCCAGAAGCTTGTCAAAACACGGGGCCTCACCCAGACGAGACCCATCCATCACAATTGATGCCAGCTGGGGATCAGAGCGTTGATGACTTATTCATATATATATATATATATATATATATATATATATATATATATATATATATATATATATATATATATATATATATATATATATCAAAGAATAGCTTATAGATTTTTTAAAAAATGAAAAGGTAATAGAATAAATAAATAGCAGTTTCCTAACGGTTAATGCCGTGCAATAATTAATGCCCCTGGCCCACTTTCCTTGGCCTGATCTAGCTGAAATTTTGGATGTGCAATGATTTATATCTCTTCGGGTTATTTGGCAAATTACAATTCTGAACTAATTGTGGTTTCTGTTTACAGGTGTTTAAATGTTAAATGTCGAGCAGTGATCCTGTTTTTGTATTTGAAAGGACGCACACCACAGGAGACTTTTGATGAAATTAAAGAAACTTATGGCGATAATGCCCCATCATATGATCTTGTAAAACGCTGGTATTGTGAATTCAAACATGGCCGGAAGTCTATGGAAACATCTCCCAGACCTGGTAACCCTCTTTCTGCCATTTATGAGGCATCTGTCCGTCAAGCTGATGCTGCCATTTTGGAAGATCGGCACATTACTATTCGCCAAATAGTCCAAGATATCAAGATTAGTACAGGGACTGTGGAAAATATCATTCATGACCATTTGCATATGCATAAGGTGTCTTCCAGATGGATTCCCAGGTTTCTCACACCATTCCAGAAGCGAGAACGCGTCGAGTGCCCGAGGATGAATTTGGAGATGTGCCAAGAAGATGAGTCAAGTTTTCAAAAGACTGATTACACAGGATGAAACCTGGGTCCATCACTATGATCCAGAGACCAAAACCCAGTCAATGCAGTGAAACACTTGGACTCAACACCTCCAAAGAAGGGAAGGTCATACTCACAGTCTTCTGAGACCAGGATGGAGTAGTGATGGCAGATTTCCTGGCAAAGGGTACCACAATTACAGGAGCCTACTATGCATCACTTTTGAGGAAATTTAGGGAAGCTATCAAAATCAAGAGGCGAGGCAAGATCAGCAAATGTACCCTCCTTCTGCAGGACAACGCTCCAGTCTACAACTCGCATGTCGTGATATCAGAAGCGCGGGCGTGTGGTTATTAAATCCTTCCCAATCCTCCTTACTCTCCTGGCCTTGCACCCTCTGACTTTCACCTCTTTCCAGACAGTAAGTTGTTTTTGAAAGGAAAGCGTTTTCCAGATGATGCAGCATTGATTTCTTAAGTCACGTCGTGGTTGGAGGACCAACCTGGGATGTTCTACAAAAACGGTCTCCAGAGCTGCATCAAACGATGGGAGAAATGCATAACTCTGGGTGGTTCACATGTAGAGAAAGACTAATAACTGTGCCAAGTTCCGTTGCTCTACTCAATGGGAAGTGGGTCAGGGGCATTACTTATTACACACCCCTCGTATGTATGTATGTATATATATATATATATATATATATATATATATATATGTATGTATATATATACATATATATATATACAGAGAAAGAGACAGAGAGACAGAGAGACAGAGAGAGAGAGAGAGAGAGAGAGAGTGATTGAGACAAACAGACAGACTAAGTGGGAGGGTGCCATCGAGGGTGAGTAATATTTATACATATGCACACAGTACATAAATATATGAATATGTTTTAAATGGAACATAATTGTGGAGCTGGCAGAATCTGTTTTCATAACTTTCGGAACAGCATGAAGATTTACAATTAAAAAAATATACGTAAAGTTTTCTAAATATGCGAAGGGAATAAAAGAGCAAACATTAATCTTAATAAATTTCAACAAAAATCTATATTCGCTACTTTTTCGCCTTCATACATTCTCGGCTTTTAATATCATCTCGATATCGCGAACAAATATTTATTAGTATTTTTTTCTTTGGTTTATTGCATTTTTAAAAATTATTTTTTACTGTTTTGGTTTTCAGTTTTATTGTTGTTTTATCTTATTCATCGGACACATAAATCTCGTTTTCAAACATTTTCTTGATTAAAGGGTATCCGCTTTCATCTTAATTCCAAAATCTATATATAAAATGCAAATAGGTCTACATCTGATTTTGAAGTGGATCTCAATGGTTGGATAACACAATAAACAGATAAATGTTTTTATTATAAGTTACAGGTAAAATACCATAAATATAAAAATCGAAGTAATAATAACAAGCTAGCAGGGAACAATGTCTCAGTGCCTAAACACACGGAATGACAAGTTCGAATCTAGTTTGTTCCATAGGAAAACTTTCACTTTGGCATCATTCAGAAAAGTACCAGATTTATTTCCATTAAAAAATTATTAGGAATTATGGGGGAAGCCAATACCAGTAACAGAATCATTTTATTTTCATATTTCATGTCAGTGGGTTAACGCAATCGGAAGTTATTTCTCAGATAAATTAAATGCATAACCAGAGCTGATAAAAGGGAGTACCAATCAGTTTCTCTCTTTTTCCTGGCCAAAACAAGGCGGTGCAAACAACCCAATGTTCTTGGGACAAACGTCCAAATTTCTCTCTTGGGTTTGTGACCGTATGTTCAACTTCCAAAAGAACTAACGATTCAAGATCATTGACATACATGGACTAAATAATGTAACACATTAACCTGAACTGCGCATATTTATACAGACAAACAGTCTTCATTCATATGAATAATGTTCCCTCCTTACGAATGAAGTATTTTCTTTATCGAAAGTACATTAGAATTTTTTTCAGGACATAAAACACAATAGACAAAATGAAGAGTATAATCACACGATGTTGTTTCTTCAGTTGCAGGTCAATATATGTTAAATATTTAACATGAATTGATTTTTGTAAATTCTTGATTTGTTCACTGCAGTTGAGAGTGGCTAAGTGGTTACCGATATGGACTGAAAACTTGGACATGCCAAGTTCGAATCTAATTCGTTCTACAGAATCCTTTTTGCTTATGATGTTGGAAACATTCATATGTCTCTCATGTAAGTACCCTATGTCTTTCTAGAAATTGTTCCAACTAGAAAAATATCGGGGAAACCAATGTTAACAATAAATAATCTAATTCATACGAAATAAATACATTTCATCGTATAGACACATCATAGAAATTCATGGTGCCAACAAGAAATTTTGAAAGTCATTTCATTAATTTGACCTGTACTAGATATGGCAGGGTGTATTATTGTAGATCAACAGCCTCTACTAAATTACCTCTTTTAAACAATAAGATTATACGTTTTTTAGATGATTACATGTCCGAAAATTCTGGAAAGGAAAAGTAGCAAGTGAAAGTTTGGAATATATATTTAACGTAACAAAAAGTTCTCCATTTTCGAGCCATTCAACTCATATTTTTTCTTGGTTTGGTAGATAAATCATGTGCGTTTTGTGTAGGGTGTCTATTCGTTTTGATTTTCTACTCTAAGACGCTTAAATAACCCCGAATGCAAGATCATTTTATGTTAAAATTTATGTGTAGAAAATTACCCTTTGTCTACAGTCTAAAGATATATATTTTCTTTTTCACCAAGTTTTTCAGAGGTTAAACACACGAGCTGCCAAGTTCAAATCCAGTTCCTTCCATAGGAAATACTGCACTTTGCATGTTGGCATCCTTCACGCTATTTCTCCTGTAAATAACCGATGTATTTGTCGGAATGACTATTACTACAAAGATATCGAAGAAAACGCTGCTAACAATAGAATACTTTGATTAATGCGAAATTAGTCCTCGCGCAAAATAGCAGGATACAAAATGTTATAAATAATAATAACAATAGAATAACAATAACAAAGACTTTCGCTGGCGAGGACTACTATTGACCGTAACCAGTTATACAATCCTTTTGAAATATTCATCTCTATTTTTCTCGTTATGTACTGAATATTTGTTAATGAAACCTATATGAAATATGTTCTTTATTAAATTTTTGAAGATTTTCTATTCTGAAAGAAGTTTTAAAAAATGTAATCTTAAAAAGTTATTTTTAAGTTTTTGTTAAAAAAAAATTCAGATTTTCTAATTATTCAGACCTATATTACAACGAGGAAGTAGCAAAAAATGAGTTTTGGTGTGAAGAGAAATACAAACTTAAACAGAGAGAATATTCAGATCTGTAATAATACAAAGAGGGAGCTGCAAAGATGAGTTGTGGTGTGAGGAGAAAGACAAACTGAAACAGAGAGAATATTCAGACTTGTAATAATACAAAGAGGGGGTTGCAAAACTGAATTGTGGTGTTAGCAGAAATACAAACTGAAATAGAGAGAAGGAGAGTTTTAAAATATAATCTTAAAAAGATGAGATACAAGTTAGAAAAGCATTTCATCCAGGGCATGAAAATTGTTAAACAAAATGTTTTTACTATAGGCTTTAAAAATAAAGGTACAAGATTTAATTTGAAATTTATTTATCTTCAAAGTGCACTTTTATAAATTTTACAAAGTAAGGTATACAAATTTAATTTAAATTGAATCAAAAAATTACCTTGGATTTATTTTATGTAATGTACATTTTTTTGCACATTAAAAAAAAATCATTGAAAATTTTATATCTATATCATTAATTGCTAGATGAAAGATAATGTTTTTAAATTGCAACAAAATGTACATTACATAAAATAAATCCAAGGTAATTTTTGGATTCAATTTAAATTAAATTTTTATACCTTACTTTGTAAAATTTATAAAAGTGCACTTTGAAGATAAATAAATTTCAAATTGAATCTTGTACCTTTATTTTTAAAGCCTACAGTAAAAACATTTTGTTTAACAATTTTCATGCCTTGGATGAAATGCTTTTCTAACTTGTGAATAGATTAATTGACGCGTCTATCTTTGGTCTATCGGTAACTGAGCTCAAATATATGCTCTTTTTTCGTAAAAGGTTCACAGCTAAGACTCGCCTAGCTAAAACAACCGCCAACAACTTTTCTCACTCCCTATCTGTACTACAAACTAAACGAAAATTTTATGAACAGAGTTTTTTCCTCGAACTGCTAGTCTTTGGAACGCAATACCATTTGTCTGCTTCCCTGCTTACTATAACATGTCGCCTTCAATTCCATTGGGAATAAATTCTTATTAAGTAGTCTTTTTAGTATATCTAGACTTCCTCTCATAACACCGTAACTGATCTCGTCTCCATCTGCCTAATATCTTGTCCTTGAGTAGCCTCCGGGCCTCAATATAAAAATAAAATAAAACTTCTACCATCATCGATCACTAAGCTGTTGTCTAAGTGATCACGTAACTTTCATTAATCTTTATCCTCGAATCCTAGAATGGCCTCCAAGTTTTGATAAACGGCGACTCTTGTAAATAAAGGAGTTGGTTCACGGATTCTAAAAAGAAAGCTTGCCGTATGATGTTTATGACGTGAGCAAATTTATACCGAACATTGTTTATATGAGGATTCAAAGTAGATTGAATAATTTATTAGCATTTGATGAACAAAAAGTTTTGCTTTTTCTAAATCTGAATTAATGCTGATAAGATATAATCTGGCAATTTGTTTACGCAGACAAGTGGAATTTTCATTCGGATTCGCAATGTTTTATTTGTTAATATTGTACCATGGTTTTGGAAAAAAATATATATCGCGACAGTTTTTAAGCGATATCTGTTTCAGTGGTTTGCTACTAGTCAGAAGACATACTTAAATCTATATATCTATAAAAGTGAAAATATCTGTGTGTGTGTCTGTCTGTGTACATTTCCCTACACAATAACACTATCAATTTTCGGTCTACAGACTCGAGATTTGATATATAGGGTATTGAGATTTGGAAAAATCGTTTTGATCGGTTTTCGGCCAGAAATGTGGCTGTTAAGGGGTCAAAGTTCGACGATTCGACCTTTGAGAACTCTACCAAACTCCTCCGCCAGTTTTTGGTCTAAACACTTAAAATTTTAGATATAGTTTTTTGGACATGGATAAAAATTTATAATTGTATTTGACCCCAACGCACTAAATGCGAAGGGGTCAAAGTTTTTCAAAATTGACGTCTGCGGTCTCTACCACTCAGCCAATTTTTGGTCTAATATTTGAAATTTAACATAAAGTGTATTTCGAGATAGGGCAAGCTTTTTAATCGGTTTTTGGTCGAACATATTTGGCTGACAAGGGGTCAAAGTTCAAAAGATTTTACATTTGCGGTCTCTAGCAAACTATTCAGCTAATTTTGGGTCTAAATATTTAAAATTTTACATAAAAGGTTCTCAGACATGCAGCAAGCTTCTTAGGCGAAAGTTTCACTGCCAACAGGTCAAGGTTGAAATTGTTGACCTTTGTAGACTCTATCAAACTTCTCCCCCAATTTTGGGTATAAACACCTGAAATTTTAAATGTAGGTTACCTGAACATGGGTCAAACATTTTAATTTGATTTTAGCTCAAAACGATAAATATCAAAATTGGGGTCAAACTTTTAACAGATTTACCTCTGCAGTCTCTACTAACTTTTCTCTAGACTACTTAAAGACGCCTGTTATATAGAAAGGTATTACCATACATAAGCACACGTTTTATTATATTACATATGCATATAAAGTTATTAACAGTACGAGGGGCGTGCAATAAGTAATGCTCCTGACCCACTTCTCATAGCAGTAGAACAACGAAACTTGGCACAGTCTTTCTCTACATAGGAACCACCCAGAGTTATGCATTTCTCCCATCGTTTGATGCAGCTCTGGAGACCGTTTTTGTAGAACACCCCAGATTACTCCTAAAACCACAACGTGACTTCAGAATAAAGGCTGCATCATCTGAGAAAAACTTTCCTTTCAAAAACAACTTCATGTCTGGAAAGAGGTGAAAGTCAGAGGGTGCAATGCCAGGAGAGTAGGGAGGATTGGGAAGGATTTCATAAGCACACACCCGTGCTTCTGGTCTGGCGAGATGCTAATTGTGGACCAGAGCGTTGTCCTGCAGGAGGAGGGTACCTTTGTTGATCTTGCCCCGCCTCTTGATTTTTATAACTTCCCTTAATTTCCTCAAAAGTGAAGCATAATAGGCTCCTGTAATCGTGGTACCCTTTGCCAGGAAATCTGTCATCACTACTCCATCCTGGTCTCAGAAGACTGTGAGCATGACCTTGCCAGCAGAGGGCTGCACTCTTGCATTCTTTGGAGGTGTTGAGTTCAAGTGCTTCACTGCACTGACTGGGTTTTGGTCTCTGGATCATAGTGATGGACCCAGATTTCATCCTGTGTAATCAGTCTTTTGAAAAACTTTTGACTCATCTTCTTGGCACATCTCCAAATTCATCCTCGGGCACTCGACGCGTTCTCGCTTCTGGAATGGTGTGAGCAACCTGGGAATCTATCTAGTAGACACTTTATGCATATGCAAACGGTCATGAAAATTTCCATAGACCCTGTACTAATCTTGACATCTTGGGCTATTTGGTGAATAGTAATACGTCGATCTTCCAAAACGGCAGCCTCAACTTGACCTACAGATGCTTCATCAATTGCAGAAGGGTGGCGACCAGGTCTGGGAGCTATTTCCACATACTTTCGGCCATGTTTGATTTCACGATTCCAGCGTTTTACAAGGTCATATGATGGGGCATTATACCCATAAGTTTCTTTCATTTCTTCAAAAGTCTCCTGTAGTGTGCGTCCTTTCAAATACAAAAACCGGATCACTGCTCGACATTTAACAGGCTCCATTACACACCTGACTCAAATTAAACACCTGTAAAACAGAAACCACAATTAGTTCAGAATTGTAATTTGCCACATAACCCGAAGAGATATAAATCATTGCACATGCAAAATTTCAACTAGATCAGGCAACTGAAAATGGGTCAACTTATCGCACGCCCCTCGTAAATAGGGCCCGAGCAAAGCCGGTCTGAACTGCCAGTAAATACACTAAAATAAAATTCATGTAAGTGAATAAAGTCTTATTCTTTTAGAGTTCATCTCTGAGAAGGTAAAATCAAGATTAATTTATTATATAGAAGAAAGAAGATGATGCCGGCCGTATTTTAGAACGTCGACTTTTTACAACATTTAAACTGACTAAAGGCTTTGGTTGCGACCTAATTCTCATTATTTTATATTGTACCATGTTATTATTATTAAAAGGTACTTCGCGACATTTTTTCAGTACTTTATTTGTGGCCTTGCAAGGTCACAGGGAAGACAACCAAGCCAAAAGATCCATAAGCAAAATTCATCCTAAATGAGAAAAACTGAAGCTGGCCTGCCAGGACACTGTATATCTATACAAATGTAGGCAAATTTGGAAGTATTAATTTATTTGTAAATATAGTTTTTTTTTTACCAATTGTCATCAAATTTGAACCCTAGAATTGTATCATAATCTTCAAAACGTCTGCGAATTTTCATGTAGTTTCGTTCCATTCAATTTGGCAGCAAGTTTTTGTCTCTTCTCCATCAAAGGTTTTTAGAAAAATTATTTATGCAATTTGATAATATGGAGAGACTCTTTCAAATGAAAACAATTGTTCATCTGCTTTCATCTTTATTCTAACATCTAAATACGCGAAGTAAATGTTCGTATCTGATTGCATTTCGCTTGTCAATAGTTTATGTCTGGGAAACAGATGCCTTATTTAGGAAGACCAGGTGTTTATGCAGATTTTAAATAAGATAACATTGTATTGATTATAACTAAAGATTGCATCGTAGAAATATTGTAAAAACGAAACTACTAAACAAAATCCAGTGTCTGCTTCCATAGTATGCCTTTTCCGAACAGCAACAAATACTCTCACAATCATTAATAGCAGCGCACATAGTATCAGTTTCCTGGTAGCATTAGTAGTAGTAGTAGTAGTAGTAGTAGTAGTAGTAATGAGTGTAAAGTTTTTTACCTTCTATTTCTTTTAACAGATAATGTTGCTCACTACAGCCTATAGACTACAAAGGTCTTGGTTGTGTGAATACCAGTTTTTAGGGGTTTTTGTTGCAGACAATCTACTAGTTGGCCAGTTGTGTACAAAGGCCAAGAGAGATAGAAGCCTTCTATTGTGTCTGTAAGTGACATAATGTCTGTAAGCGTCGCTCTACAAGTCATGCTCTCCAATGATTCAAGTAATGACAAGAGGACCATTGCTAGTACCTTCAAAATGCATTGATGTGTTGACACGAATGTTTTTAGGTAAAGAGTTTGCCTCTAATTGTGTCTTTTAATTTCATAACAACGACATTTATTCGTATTGGGCATAACACTTTTAATTCACCTTTACTTAAAGCTTTTAAGAATGATACATGACATACGGTTTTTTGGGGTTTTTTTTTACATGGTGGTCACCACTTATCAAGGCCCGGAAGCCACTCAGGGATAAGGGTTATTGCAAGTACAGTACATTAGTATGGAGATTTGATGAAGTGTTTACTTAAGGGGGCGGTTTATTAGGAATTTGTTAACGTTGGATTTGAAGACATCCAGGTTGTAGTCAGGTGGGAAGCAGGCAGACGGAACAGAGTTCCACAGGCGTGCACTTCTAAGAAAGAAGCTTTGTTCATGGAATCCACGTTTTGATTTCGGCACAGACAAAGAGTGGGGGAAATTTTTCACAGTGGATTCAGCTAGACGGGTGTTTTTCGTGAAAGATTGGCGAGGGGGGACCAGAGATGTGAGTTCAGACGAGCACCTGCCATGGAATTAACGATAAAACAAGGATAGGCTCGCAACGTCTCTTCTGTGGGAGAGGGGTTGCAGGGTAGAGAAAAGGGCATCCCCCACTAAGCCACGAAGTCTATTTTGTACTCTGTCAAGGCAGGATAGGCTGTTTTTAGCAGCTCCTGTCCAGATATGGCAACAGTACTCCATCCTTGGACGTACTTCGCTTTTATATTGATAGACAATTGCATCAGCAGTGAGATATCTTCTGGAGCGTTAGAAGGATCCCACCATCTCTCCAGCAACCTTGGCAACAGACTTGATGCACGTGTTCCATTTCAGATCAGGAGTAAAGGTCAAACCCAGAAGCTTGTCAAAACACGGGGCCTCTCCCAGACGAGAGCCATCCATCCCAATTGATGCCAGATGGGGATCAGAGCGTTGATGATGTAAGGATAGGAGTTTGGTTTTAGATGCATTAAAGGTAACCAGCCACGTCTTCCCCCACTGAACCACGCGCTTGAGATCAGAGGAGAGAGAACTTTGTCATTTACAACCTTTGATGTGTTGCCGTAGATGGTCGTGTCATCAGCATAGATGTCAACGAATGATTTACGTATGTGTTTAGGGAGGTCATTGATGTAGATCAGGAAGAGAGCTGGGCCCAGGATTGACCCCTGAGGGACTCCAGCATTAATACTGCAGGCCGCTGATTTTTGTCCATCGACCTCTACTCTTATGAGCCTATCGGAGAGAAATGATTTAATGATTGAGAAAACACTTCCAGTTATACCGTAGTTGGAAATCTTTTGAAGTAGACCCTTATGCCATACCTTGTCGAAGGCCTTTGATATGTCAAGAGCAATTTCCCTAGTAAAGAAGACTTTGTCAAGAGATTCACTAATCCTGTGGGATATAACCGTTAGCACATCTGCGGTAGATCTTGCAGAACGGAAACCATATTGTTTGTCAATAAGAAGGTTTTTTTCTGCTGAGGTGGTTGACTATTTCTCTATTTAGTATGGATTCCAGCAACTTACTCATAACACACAGGAGACTTATTGGTCTGTACTGAGAGTGAGATGACTTTTCACCTGAATTCTTAAATACGGGGTAAAATGATGAGGTTTTCCAGGGAGTCGGAAAGCACTTCTCCTTAAGTTCTCCTCCCTCTGCACCTGCAGAGGAATAAAAGCATCTTTTATAAATACGTCTGGTCTGTTCAGTTGTTAAAACCCAATAGCAAGAAAGATGGCACCTTGCTATCTGTTCCTACGTAACACTCTTCGTGTTGATTTTCTGATTTCAACATCAATTTCTGAGCCGTTCTCCATCTATATCATAATCATCATCATCATCATCGTCGTCGTCGTCGTCATCATCATCATTATCATCGCAATCATTATCATCATCAGAATCATTATCGTCATCATCGACGTATCGCTATTATTGACTTCCTCAACTTATTTCGTTGCACTTGTTCAATATGTTGAATTCTTTCTTTCATGCGACGACTGAGAGTTTTCTGCTAATTAACGGAATTCCTACTGTTTCCTTGATTGTTCCATGCGATAATTATCAGCGAATAGAAAACGTTTTTGTCAAAAATCTGACGAAATGTTTAATGCCGTTTTTTTTATTCTTTGTGTGAGATACTAAAGTGTATTTGCTGCTGTGTCATTCTTCTAAACTATGTGTTTTAACATTTAGTTGTTTACTGGTATTTTCTACCCTGAATATCTTCATATTTTATAATTCAAAAACTTTATAACAATACAAGTACAAATTATGCATAAAAATTCAATATTTTCACACTGTCTTTATATATATACTAGCCTGGATACCAGGCGTTGCCTGGATGCTTGGACGGGTGTGCTGAGAAAAAAAAAGCGGTAGTCGGCAGGCAGGCTCGAACCCGTGATATGAAGGCGGAAAAGAAATTGAAAAAAAACATCTGACGTCTTACCGCTACTCCATGATACGAGCGAAAGTTCGGAATGTTTAAATTAGGTAAACTCAATTAAACCGATACGATAACTTGCAAAAATGGCTCGAAAAAAAATCGGCCCCTCCTTATAGAAGATTGCTCAATTAAGGATGAAGGAATTAATGTTTTGGGCCAATGTTTCGACATTTGTCGCCTGAGACGTCGAGCTTAAAAATGGAACCGATCTCGTGAAAGTCCGTCGCTTCTGTCGAAAGCTTTAGCCATACATACATGCACACATACATTTTAACAGACAGGTGAGATTTATATTATAGATTATGAAACGTAAACTCGTATAGTCCAATATAGTACACTTTTTTGTTAGTGTTGTTTTGTTTATTCATTTGCTTTTAAGCATCATTTATATATTACGTATGAATCAAAAAATTATTGCTGACATTCGTTTCCCCGATATCTTTTTAGTTAGAATTATTTCTAGAGGGGTATCGGGTACTTACGGAATGAAACCACATGAAGATTTCCAACATTCCTGAGTTAAAGTGTTTCTTTAGAACAAACTGAGTTGAGAATTGGTACATCCAGATTGTATCACTGAACTACCATCATCTTCCTGCTGATGTGGTTAACGATTTCTTGATTTATAACATATTCGGACACGTTATGAAGCACAGAAACCCTATTGGTTTGTACTGTAATGGGAAACATTGATTTCCAATAATTTTAAATACTATGAAGACTGAAGAAGTTCGCCCGGAATTTTTCTAGTTAGGAAACCCTTGTCTCCCGCGTGAGAGGCGGGGATACTTACCACTATACTACCGAGGATTCGGATATTTACCTACTCTAATAATGCGCTAAACTTAAACAGATTTCAAGAATAAGCTGCCACAAAAAGCAAATGGCGGCGGCGTTTTCTGTAACATTTGTAAACATAGACGCATAAAAACATCCAAGCACGAAGTTTACGATGGGTATGAGGAAAATTCAAGTTAATGTTTGAAAAGCTAGTTTTTTGCAGAAACACATCTGTCCACAACATCCAGTTACAAAGTCCAGTTAGATTAGTAGAAGTAGAAAGATAAAAAATCCTCCCAGGCCGGGAATTGAACCCCGGTCTCCGCGTGACAGGCGGGGATACTTACCACTATACTACCAAGTAAGTTATCGGGTAATTAAACGGGAACGACGTGAAGTAGAAGTGCTAGGCAATCAGTCTGTACTTTAACCATGTAGCTACCATCATATCCTGTAGTGTTAACGGGATGGGGACTTGTATCCGTGTGTCTTTTTGGAGTTATGACAAAACTTCTGTACTATACTCTTCGGATACTCATGCGACAGTCACCTTCCTGATTCTGTTATTGGCATAGGTTTCCCTGATTTTTTTAAGGTACTCTAAAACGGGACTACGTGAAAGCCTGTTTTTCTCTACCACTGAAATAACTTAGACACTAGGGTCGGAAAGTAGGATTGAGAAGCCAGCGTTCCCAAGCAGGGGACACTCTGACCTGCAAAAAGTTCATGAGCATCCCCGTCGGCATTATCTGGTGAGGGAGCGTCAAGTAATTACCAATAGACTAAGTCTTATCAAATAGAGAAGGCAAAGCCTTAAATGGTGAACCTCCTAGAACTGCACAGAAGTAAATTCCCACCTCAAAACAAACAGGGATCAGAGTATTACATAAATGGTCTAATCTCTGTTAATTTTGAGAACCTTGAATTAAAAATCCCTACCTGAAAGTTGCAAAAATATATGAGTGAAAATTATGCTAAGAAAGAGACTGATCTTGAACTTGGCAGACGCAACTTGTTTGTCTAACTCCTTATTCACTACGCCACAGAACCTCCAAAACATTGGGAAGCTAAGTGGTTAACGACACGGACTGAAAACCTGAGTACCAAGTTAGAATCCAGTTCGTTCAAGAGACACACTTTTATAAAACCGGCACTTGACCTTGTCTCTAACCTATTTAAATATGATGTAAATAAAATAATTACAACCAAATCAACAATATACTATGGCGTCCTATGTTTTTGTGTATTTCATTCCTTTTTCCCTCTAGTCAATAATTTCATTTTTTTTGCCTTCGAGATGTTTATCTCAGCTTCCGTGTTGTACTAAAATTAGATGCAGCCTTTTCTAATGACCGGGAGACATCCAAACAGAAATGAATTCCCCATATTTTTTTTCCTTCTAGGGAGAGGTTATGACATGTTGCCTGAAGCATTATTACAATAAAATATGGACGCATACGATTTGTGTATTTTTGGCCATTATTTTGAGATTTTCTGTTTTATATGTTAGTGAATGTTTAACACGTGATCGTAAGTGGTTTATCTATAAAAACAAAAACACTCCCAAAAGATGAGATAAGAAACGTTCTATTTACCGAAAAGAGGATGAGTTTTGGACAAACAAAGAAAGTTTAGTTAACAGCAAAAACCTGTTATTCGCAACGGTGCAGAGATATAAAAATTTTAGATACCGGACCGGTCAAAAGAATAAAAGTATGTGAAAATATATATAGTCTCATGTCATAATTTCGTATTTCATATGCTTTGTATATGTTTGAATCTGCTTTGTGTAATTTGGACTTTTAATTTATTCCTTTATTTTTGCCTATTTTTTATTCATTAGCTCCCATATAATGTCCGTTGAAAAATTGCAGCACAAGAAGATTCATAGCTACGCTATATTATTCATTTGGTAATATCTTTCCTCTGATGAGAAGAACGTATTTTTTTAACTCTTCGGATTAAGGAAATTTCAGTATATCTTTTTTGAGTATTCTGGCGAACAATAGCGTCATATAAAATATAATTTAGGCTTTTAAATATGTTTTCTTTTATAACAAACTCTATTTCTGACTCTTGATCTTATTGAGCTTCTTTATTTAGTTGGGATTACTATGTAAATATTTTTTTTTATAGTTGCTTCAAGTCTACAGAAACTTTTGACTTATAAAGTAAATCTCTGCTGATTTATATATATATATATATATATATATATATATATATATATATATATATAGTCATCTACATACAGTACTGTTTAACTGTATCACAGCTCATCAGTGCGGCTTGACAGACAAGTCAGGATCGAAATCCAATCGCCCGTGCGACAGTCAAGGCTTTAAACGATTCCGCTAAATCGGCAGCTGCTGTGCGGGTAGTGAATTAACGATGTTTTGACATCATCCGAATACCTAAGCTCGATTTGTTTACACAAAGAGCATCGCTTAATACGCTAATTGTATATCGTGTATCTCTTCCCAATATACTTGACCCAAGATAAGTGAAAAGCATATTTGAAGCTGTGACAAAATAAGAAATTTGTTTTTTAAAATGTGCTCAGTAGCACTCAGGGCATTGTTAAGTGTCGCGACATTATATTGAACAAAGTTGGCTGTAGTAAATAAATCTGCGAAAAATCAATGCAGTCACTATTTCGCGTGTTGAGTAGTTCTTAATAACAAAGATGGCGGGGTAGAATCAACGAAGTCAAGACGGAAGTTGACAGTGAACTGACTTGATCCTTCGATATTTTTATAAGGAGGTTATAACATATTTATTTATACAATCATTCGTACCTACTTATGTGCATACATGTTCCGGTTGAGTCTCATTTTTTAGGTTCTGGATATGCCCTTAAACTATATCCGATGGTGAGGCCCCAGCTTGCGGGCTTTAGAGAGTGTGGAGCTACCCTTTGATTGCCATTTCTCTTAAGTCCACTCTGACCAGGAGTGGTAGAAACTGTTAGGTTCTCAACTATAGGTTAAATAAAAAACAACTTTTTTTTAAAAAATCTATTAAAGAAATTTTCTTCAAAATCACTGAATTCGGCATTAAATAACCTGAAAAGGGTTGATATGCCGTAAAAAAACAACCAACCAATCATGTTTTAGAAACAGCTTCTTCAGCTCTCATCATCTAAAAAAAAAAAAGTAAGCCTGAAGAAGCTGTTTCTCAAAAATAAGTCGAAGCAGAAATATGTATGCATATATGTAGCCATAAGTCTTTCTATAAAAAATACTATATATAAAGAATGCATATGTATATATACGTGTGTGTAAGCGGATTTTACTTCCTATGTCATTGGAGTGTGGTTTACGTAGCGAGATCGCAAAAAAACGAAAATTCCTTTTTAATGCCGGCCGTTTCGATGGTGAACGCAAAACCCAAGTGGTGTGTGGTCCAGTCGACACAAATCATCTATACGTGGAGAACCTGTCAACATTATCCGTGTGTGTGGTTATATATAAAGAATATATATCATATATTACATATCGCCACGACTATAAAGAATGACGGTCGAGGGCACATCTTATCTGCTAGAGAATAATTTATCTCACACAACCATTCATTGGCAACGGAAGCACACATGTCAGCAGTATTAATATCTCCACATAATATTTACGTTGTTCTAATATTTATTAACCAGGTATATATATATATATATATATATATATATATATATATATATATATATATATATATATATATATATATAGCCAGTAGAGTTTAGTTTCCTAGAAGTACATCCAATGAAACAACATGTGTCTACCAAAGAGTGCTCAATGAGTAAACAGCGCAGGTATATGAAATTTATTTATACAAACATTTTATACCAAAAGATGGGATGGATAAACTTAAAAAAGGGAAATAAAAAAGGAAGACCTCACTTGTCCTCTCCCCGCTCATAACCCCCACCCATTCTACATTCTAACTTTGTAAACGAAATAAGAAAATGTTTTTGTTTGAAATATCAATTCTCGACGATAATTCTTGGCCTGAAGACGTAAGAAGTGATTACAGAAACATGTATGCACATATGTAGCAATCAATGTTTGTATAAATAAATTTCATACATATATATATATATATATATATATATATATATATATATATATATATACATATATATATATATATATATATATATACCGTCCTTTGGGATAATTGCGCTAAATCCGAGGTGGGGGGGTATTAATTCAGCCAACTAAAATAATGCTCTTTATATGCGTCGTTGCCAAAAAAGCATTTTTATCCCTAAGTACGGTATGTATATAAGGTGTATGCAAAAATAATGTCGATTGTGACTCCTTTTCTTAATAAACTTTATTAATCGAAATAAGAACCATTAGAATCGACACATTTTTGCCAACGAGAAACAAGTATATTTATCCCATTAGCATCGAAATCCCAAGTTCTTGAAGCGATGAAGTCATTGAAGGCCGAATTGGCATCATATCAGCTTTTGAAGGAAGTTGTCGAAGTGCTTGAAAAAGTGCTAATCCATAGGCGAAAGGTCTAGTGAATATGGAGGATGAGGCAGAATCTCGTACCCAATCAGTTCAGCTTCTCTAGGGTCGGTTGAGCAACATGCGGCCGAGCGTGGTCATGGAGAATTGATCCCTGTATATTGACCAATCTCGGACAAATACGTTGGACCTTCTCGTGCATTTCGTCAATTTTTCGACAGTGCTTCTCCGCCGTAATCGTTTCGCCCGCATTCAAATAGATGTGGTCGATGAGAACGGCCACAGACCACCAAATAGTCACCGTAACCTTTTTTGGTGCAATTTTGGTTTCGGGAAGTGTTGTGGAGCTTCTCCGGCATCCAACCACTGTGTCGAACGTCGCCGGTTGTTGAGGATTCACTTTTCATCACACGTCACAATCCGCTCGAGAAATGGATTGTTTTTGTTGCGCAGACGGAATGCAGGAAAAAGTACAATTTTTTTGCATTATCGTTCAATTCATGCGACACCCATTTATTCAGCTTTATTGACTTTGCTATTTGCTTCAAATGGCGAACTACTGTTCAGTGGTCGGCCGAATTCAACAACTTCTCGTGTGGTTTTGCGAGGATCGGCTTTAATGAAGGCTTTCAAATGTTCGTTAAAGCCCTAGTCAGCCGGCGGCGACCGTCTTTACTTTCGAGGCTATCGTCACCATTACGAAATATGCGCCACGATTTCAGTTGTGTAACACGTCTGTTAGTGGTTCCTGTGCCAAATGCATCATTGATATCACAATACCACGAGCTCTCTCAGCAGCTTTTCGGCCTAGTTTGAATTGGAACAAGAAAATCGTGCAGATTTGAATTTTGTTCATGCTGTCGAAAAGCCTGCAAAACATTAATGAAAGGATTGAGAATGGTAACGATTAACACGAGTCGATAGAGTGAAAAACGCGCTTAAAAATCATATATAACATGACTATATATAAACATGGCTGTATCAATGAATTAATTCAGAAATCATATATAAAATTAACATATGTAAGAAAACGATATTTTTTGCACCAAACTAATCTCTATATCTATAAAAGTTAAATTGTGTATATATGTACATTTATATAATAGGAGACATAACGGTCCTCTTCTATATATATATCTATATGTTATTTGTTTTTGTTTTTGCGATACGTCTTGAATGAATTCAATTATTTACAAAAGTGCATTTTTACCTAAATGCGAGTTGGGAATAATTTTCCCTTAAATCAATTTGCTACCCTCACATGTGGAGCGGCATATATATTATTTTTAAAATATAATTATCTACTGACACGTGTTTCGTCGTCAACGACTCATCAAATTAGCTGAATGTATATCTATATGTGATATTTATAAAAATGAGAATGTGTGTGAGGACACTTCTCAACCTATATACTCAAGGAATTTTTGATCTACAGACTTGAAATTTGGCATATAGGGTATTCAGACTCATGAAACCATTTTAAATCGGTTTTAATCAGGAAAAAGTGCTTCTAATTAGTCAAAATTGAAAAAGTTGTACGTGAGAGTCGACGGATTTCTAATCTGTTTGTCAACTGTTTAACGAATTCTTATGCAGGAATGGTTCACATGACAGATTTCTTATGCTAAGAATAAGTAGGTTTGAAAACACTATTTAAAAACGTGTCAAGCTGACTAAATTTTTTACACGTTGTCTTTAGGTTTTGGTCTCGATCTCACCCAAGTATTTTTAATTAATTTACAAGCAGTGAACTGTTTCGAAAATAACATGTCTCGCTTTCTTTCTTTTTTTGGTATTTTATTTTCTAAACAATTTAACGCTACTATTAAAACTTACGATATTACTTTTTAAAATAAATAAGTATTCAACATTAATTAAAATATAATATTTATAAGCATTTTACGATAGAGCAACGCAAGACTGCCTGCTAGTATATATATATATATATATATATATATATATATATATATATATATATATATATATATATATATATATACATATTGTTGCTGTTTTTCAAACGATAGATTCGGTTAATAATGGCTTCGCCTCAAAGCTAGATTTTAGAAAGTCGCCCTAATTAGTTGTGACGTATATATATAATATATTTTTTAACAGTAATCTACGTACTCTCATCAGCGGAGCTCAACTGTTTCTAGGGGTCGAACTTCAGACTATGTTTCCACAGTCCAGCGCCTTAACCGTTAGGCCACGAAACCTAGATGAATTTACTGTTTATTTTTATCGCTTATAAATTTATCGAGGAGCAACGAAGATGGAAGTGGTACCATAAAAACGAAAGACATTTCGTTCTATAGAATTTAATTTTCCACATAGTCACCACTATTCTCAATGTACTATATATTATATACAATCCCAGTATCTGTTTCCAACAAAGTCGTTAATCTCTCTGACGATTATAATATATTCCAAACAACTTCCAACTTTTACCACACAATGACAAATTAAGTACAATACAAATAATAGTAAAAAAAAATATCCACACACCTAAGCATAGTAACCCATAGTATGACTATATGTACATTTAGGCAGAAAAATGCAACAAGACTTATCCATAATAAACACAAGCAAAACAAACTGCAAACAATAACTTAGAAAAAGAGCAAATACGCCGCAAAAAAGAATCAGAAGAAAGAATTACATTTAGTTCAACCAACCCTACAAAAATAGAATTAAAACCAATGTTCCTAAAGAAGTCTTTAAAATAAACGAAAATTCACTCAAACACCCTCACAAATATAATAAGATCGTAAATAAAAATTATATCAAAATCTCCTATATTGAGACTGGGTTCACGTTAAATTCAAATTTTGGCAGTATCTTTTGATTTTAAATTGTTAGGTGAAAGTACAAAATAGTTAAAAACAGGCCCTCTCCTCATTCTAAGAATGGATTTCTAAATAATATTATTTCAGCATGGTCCGTATTCTGTCGGTACCATAAATTTAAATAAAGATGATAAAAATATGATAATTATTGAGTATGGCGGCTGAAATCTTTCTGTAAACGATTCAAGGAATTTTAAGAGTGTAGACGATCGGAAACAAACGATAGCAAGGAAAGAAAATAAACTGAGTTGATTTTGCGGTGGGAGTAAAGTTCTGTGCAGTTCTAAGAGGTCCACCCTCCAAGGCATTACCTTCTCTCTTTTACAATATAACACAAACAATTACATTTAGTTCAACCAACCCTACAAAAATAGAATTAAAACCAATGTTCCTAAAGAAGTCTTTAAAATAAACGAAAATTCACTCAAACACCCTCACAAATATAATAAGATCGTAAATAAAAATTATATCGAAATCTCCTATATTGAGACTGGGTTCACGGATTTCATGAGCAAAGCTTCTTTCTTAGAACTGCACGCCTGTGGAACTCTGTTCCGTCTGCCTGCTTCCCTCCGGACTACAACTTGGATGTCTTCAAGTCTAATGTTAACAAATTCCTAATGAACAACCCCCCCTAATTAAACACTTCATAAAATCTCCTCACTAACGTGATGTACTTGCAATAACCCTTATCCCTGAGTGGCTTCCGGGCCTTGATAAGTGGTGATCACTGTGTAAAAAAAAAAAAAAAAAATCATAAAATCTAATAAGAAAAATATAATATCTGAAAATTATTAGCATCATACCCGAAATGTTATTGCAATTCCACAGCAAATTGCTCATTAAAGAATGACTGTATGCATTCAGACGTCATATACTCATGTACAGTGACAGACTTATCCACTAACCATATTAGACAACCCCGTGACCGGTTAAACCGAAATAACTACAACTACCAACAATAATACGCATAACTTCATAAATAATAGCATCTCTACCGAACAACTTATCCCGCAATCAGTAGGAATAAACACACGAAACCATACATTGGCCTATCTTCTATAGGAAAGTGCGGGTCGAAGAAAATTGAAGTGTAATGTTGAAGACAATAATTGGCCGGCTCTGGTCAGTATGCGGGGGAAGAAAGGAAAAAACGCAGACAGATAATATTAACATGTGGCAGTGAAAGATTTTGTAAGTGGTACCGAAATTAACGGTCATAAATGCTTGACCCAGACTTTTTAAAGGCAACGTAACAATTTTTTGGCCACTCATCAGATAGGGAAAACTCATGTTGAATTATAAAATTATTATAAAATAGCATATTTCTTTCTTTTAATTAAATATTGTAAATTATTCAATTCGTTTTTCATCATCAATATTTTTCTTTCTCTCTCTGTCACACACACACACACACACACACACACACACACACACACACATATATATATATATATATATATATATATATATATATATATATCATTCAAACACGGTAGTGTTTGAATATATGGTTAAGTGGTAGTTTTAGTTATTTTGAATTGCTTTAAAGCTTCAGCGCTCAATTATTTTTCGATTAAATTTAAAACAATTATAACAATTTATAGATCACCTATTCAGTTATATTATGAAAAAAATCTTTCCAATTTTCATTCAGTAAAACAATACGATGAATTTACTGTGCAAAATCGTAAAAAAACATGAGGAGGTAAGCTACGTTTTTATGACTTGTTTCCATAGCAACCACCTCGCTTCAGTCAATTAAAACGAATTTCCGTACAAAATGACATCGTAAAGGTGAATACATTAGAGTGATGACTTAATTTAAAATGCAACGATTACACAGAAAAATTATTTACATGCCGAACAAAATTTAATCAGTACTTTTTCTAGAATTGTCTAGTGTTTAAGAAATAAAGAACATGTCACGAATAACTATTTTAATTTTACATCATTCATAATCCCGAAATAGTTCGTCGTATTTGAATTATTTATGAATGTTTTGGGTGGTTAGTATTTATTGAACAATGTAATACAGTGGACCCTTGACATACGAGATTGATTTGTTCCCGGGTGAAGCTCGTATCTTGAATTAAAATGGCATCATTAAGGAGACGTAGTGAAACACAACACACTCGACCACCTGGCGCTTGCATCTGGAAACTCGTAACTTGGATTTTCACTAATATGTTGATGAGGATTTTTGTTCACAAGCCATCTCGTATCTCGAATTTCTTGTAACTCGGGTAGATCGTCTGTTGGGGGTCCACTGTACTAAAACAGGACTAAATTATCCGAACTAATATTTATTTTATTTATCCATATTGCATATTGTCAAAGAGAAGTAAAAATTGAAACAGACAGAATGAAAGAATTAAAGGAAGATAATTGGAGGGATTTTAATGAAAGCAGACGATTGCAGCACATTGTTATTACATATGTGGATGTTATGTTTATGGGGGTAAAAAATAAGGCTGAAATTAAACAAAGAACAAGTGAATTTACTGGAAGACTGGAAAAATCATGGATTACAATAGAAAAATGCGAGCATTAAAGTAATATGGTTAAGCTTAAACATGGAAAAGTAGAGGACTAGTTATGAAAACTGGAAAAGGAAAAGACAAGATATTCTACAAAAATATATAATAAATTTATAACTTAAAATATGTCAGCATAAATAACTTTTTTTTAATTCAATATATAACATTATATAATCAATTGCCAGGTGAAAACATATCGCCGTGCATGGGGGTTTGGTTGCATATTATATAAGATAAATATAATATTATAAATTATTACGATTTTTCTGAAAGTTAACCATATTTTTGATTCTTGAAAACATTAAACATAGTCATCTTTATCAATGAAGGTCAAACAAGGAAATAAAATCTCATAGTTTAAAGGGGGTCCTGGATATGACCTTAAACTATATCCCGTGGTGAGGCCCCAGCTTGCGGACTTTGGGGAGTGTGGAGCCACCCTTTAATTGCCATTGCTCCCAGGTTCACTCTGACCTGGAGAGGTAGTACCTGTTAGGGTCCCCACTATGGGTTAAATAGAAACTGATTTGAAAACAACAAATATATTCTATTAAAAAATTTCTTCAAAATCTTTGGATTCGGCATTAAATAACCCGAAAAGGGTTGATATGCCGTAAAACAAAAACAACCAACCAACCATAGTTTAAAGGGAAAATACTCATGTTTCGAACGCACCTGATCTTGGTTATACTAATCATGAAAAATAAATCAAATGTAATAAAAATTTAAAAGAAATAAAACAAATCAATTTTATATGATATTTCTAAATAGGATATTAAAACAATTATATTTGTAAATTCCATTAAAACATTAGAGCTAATTATTTTATTATGTAATATGCAAATGAGATAACTTCCTGAATATTTATTCGTATTGAATAAATAGTATACATAGAAATCATGCAGGTATAAAAGTATATAAAAGTATGTTTTAATATTAAAATCTATTTGTGAAATACTGCACCATTTGTATATGTTAACAAAATTATGAACAAAAAAAAACAGACAGGAATACCCCTTTATTATATATATATATATATATATATATATATATATATATATATATATATATATATATATGTATGTATGTATGTATGTATAAATCAATTATTATCTCATAGAGATATGTATAACAATGCCTACACACAGATATATCAATCAATCTCGTGGGAGCATGAATATAAAAAAAAGCATGTTAGAATTTATTTTACAATATTAGAAAAATAGATAAAATCTCTAGTTTGGTCAAAGCGTCGCTACTTTCTGTCCTTTTCATATGGAAAATATTGCAAGGAAATTGTAATACATAGAAAAGAAGCCGAGGAAGGGAGACAAAATATTTATAAAATTCCGCTTTCCGAAGCTGATGGCCATTAAATATTTTTAAAAACTGGTGGTTTAAGAATCTCGCTTTCGAATTGAATACAAAAACCTTTCAAGCTTCATTAATTGTCTATTCTCAATGAATTTTTATAATGATTCTTTAAAAAAACATTTTTCATATTTTTCTTATCTTTCCACTCTTATGTGCTCTGCGTCTTCATACGAATCAATCGGCTTTTGTTCTGCGCAGTGTTTTTTTGTTGGCTCATGTTGATAAGGCTATCGCGAACGCAGTTT
Organism: Euprymna scolopes; assembly: GCF_053919585.1. Classification (NCBI taxonomy): domain Eukaryota; kingdom Metazoa; phylum Mollusca; class Cephalopoda; order Sepiida; family Sepiolidae; genus Euprymna; species Euprymna scolopes. The sequence goes on from NC_136510.1 coordinate 112,574,814, forward strand.
GGATGCATTAAAAAGTGACATAAAATAGATAAATAAGAGAACGCAATAAAATAAGAAATGTGTCTGCATCTTTGAGTGAAGTTTCTGGTTTCGCAGGGTTGCAGACGTTTGTAATCACGGACTGCATTATCTCACGCAAAAGTAATCACTTTCATGCGAATGCACTAAAATGCATCACTCTCCTAAATCATTCTCTTTAATGTATTCATACACACACACATACATATATATATATATATATGTGTGTGTGTGTGTGTGTGTGTGTCTGTGTGTGTGTGGGGACTACTTCATTTTTTCACATAAATTCATATACGAAAGTATAATTTTATGCGTAAACATTAAGTATTTAATTCAACGGTGCTAAATACATAGGCAAAGCTAGGTATTAAGTTATAAAAATATATATGGCAATTAAGCTACACAGAATATTCCGTATCTCATCCACACTAGGAGTTGCTGTTGTATATATATATATATATATATATATATATATATATATATATATATATATATATATATATATATATATATATATATATTTCAGCCTGACGAATCCTTGCTTAAATGAAACGCGGAATGTTATGTGTAGCTTAATTGCAATATATATATATATATTTATAACTAACTAACTAACTAACTAACTAACTAACTATATATATATATATATATATATATATACATACATATATATAAAATAAAAACACCAGCGATGGTTGACGTTATGTTGTTTTGAAAAAAGAAGAAAAACCGAATGAATTTATGAAATGATCAACGTGTCGTCCTTATTGCAGAGGACATCTTCAGAATATTAAAATGAAAAATGCAAAAAAAAAAAAGAACACGATCATTGACCATACGAAAATGAAAAGGAGAAAGTGTTAGATCCTACCCATATCGGGGAGGAAACTATGCGTGTGTATGCGTAGGATTCTAACACTGTTTCCTTTCCATTTTCGTATGGTCTATGATCGTTTTCTTTTTTTGCATTTTTCCTTTTAATATCCTGAAGATGTCCTCTGCAATAGGGACGAAACGTTGATCATTTCATAAATATATATATATATATATATATATATATATATATATAATTAATTAGAACAATATATATGGCAATGAAGCTACACAGAATATTCCGTATCTCATCCACACTAGGAGTTGCTGTTGTATATATATATATATATATATATATATATATATATATATATATATATATAGTTATCCACGAAAGACTGTGTATTCACTGCTGTCAGACCATCTTGAACCAGGGTTCAAACCTACAACCCTCTGGTTAACACTCTGTCTCACACATAATATCATTAAATTTCTAGTTATATAAATATTTAACCAGTGCTTTTTACAGTGATCGATTTGTTTATTTACGAGATGCCTTAAATAAGTTTCCCGACTTTTTCGTATGCGCACTTTTTTTTATAGTACATACAAAAATCTCTAATCTTTTTTTATAGTACATACAAAAATCTCTAATCTTTTTTTATAGTACATACAAAAATCTCTATTCTTTTTTATAGTACATACAAAAATCTCTATTCTTTTTTATAGTACATACAAAAATCTCTAATCTTTTTTTATAGTACATACAAAAATCTCTAATCTTTTTTTATAGTACATACAAAAATCTCTAATCTTTTTTTATAGTACATACAAAAATCTCTAATCTTTTTTATAGTGCATACAAAAATCTCTAATCTTTTTTTATAGTACATACAAAAATCTCTAATCATTTTTATAGTACATACAAAAATCTCTAATCTTTTTTATAGTACATACAAAAATCTCTAATCTTTTTTTATAGTACATACAAAAATCTCTAATCTTTTTTTTATAGTACATACAAAAATCTCTAATCTTTTTTTATAGTACATACAAACATCTCTAATCTTTTTTTATAGTGCATACAAAAATCTCTAATCTTTTTTTATAGTACATACAAAAATCTCTAATCTTTTTTTATAGTACATACAAAAATCTCTATTCTGTTTTTATAGTACATACAAAAATCTCTAATCTTTTTTATAGTACATACAAAAATCTCTATTCTTTTTTTATAGTACATACAAATATCTCTAATCTTTTTTATAGTACATACAAAAATCTCTAATCTTTTTTTATAGTACATACAAAAATCTCTAATCTTTTTTTTATAGTACATACAAAAATCTCTAATCTTTTTTTATAGTACATACAAAAATCTCTAATCTTTTTTATAGTACATACAAAAATCTCTAATCATTTTTATAGTACATACAAAAATCTCTATTCTTTTTTTATAGTACATACAAAAATCTCTAATCTTTTTTATAGTACATACAAAAATCTCTATTCTTTTTTTATAGTACATACAAAAATCTCTAATCTTTTTTTATAGTACATACAAAAATCTCTAATCTTTTTTTATAGTACATACAAAAATCTCTAATCTTTTTTTATAGTACATACAAAAATCTCTAATCTTTTTTATAGTACATACAAAAATCTCTAATCTTTTTTTATAGTACATACAAAAATCTCTAATCTTTTTTATAGTACATACAAAAATCTCTAATCTTTTTTTATAGTACATACAAAAATCTCTAATCTTTTTTTATAGTACATACAAAAATCTCTAATCTTTTTTTATAGTACATACAAAAATCTCTAATCTTTTTTTATAGTACATAAAAAAATCTCTAATCTTTTTTTATAGTACATACAAAAATCTCTAATCTTTTTTATAGTACATACAAAAATCTCTAATCTTTTTTATAGTACATACAAAAATCTCTATTCTTTTTTTATAGTACATACAAAAATCTCTATTCTTTTTTTATAGTACATACAAAAATCTCTAATCTTTTTTTATAGTACATACAAAAATCTCTAATCTTTTTTATAGTACATACAAAAATCTCTAATCTTTTTTTATAGTACATACAAAAATCTCTATTCTTTTTTTATAGTACATACAAAAATCTCTAATCTTTTTTTATAGTACATACAAAAATCTCTATTCTTTTTTTATAGTACATACACAAATCTCTAATCTTTTTTTATAGTACATACAAAAATCTCTAATCTTTTTTATAGTACATACAAAAATCTCTAATCTTTTTTTATAGTACATACAAAAATCTCTATTCTTTTTTATAGTACATACAAAAATCTCTATTCTTTTTTTATAGTACATACAAAAATCTCTATTCTTTTTTTATAGTACATACAAAAATCTCTAATCTTTTTTTATAGTACATACAAAAATCTCTAATCTTTTTTTATAGTACATACAAAAATCTCTATTCTTTTTTTATAGTACATACAAAAATCTCTAATCTTTTTTTATAGTACATACAAAAATCTCTATTCTTTTTTTATGGTACATACAAAAATCTCTATTCTTTGTTTATAGTACATACAAAAATCTCTAATCTTTTTTTATAGTACATACAAAAATCTCTAATCTTTTTTTATAGTACATACAAAAATCTCTAATCTTTTTTTATAGTACATACAAAAATCTCTAATCTTTTTTTATAGTACATACAAAAATCTCTATTCTTTTTTTATAGTACATACAAAAATCTCTATTCTTTTTTTATAGTACATACAAAAATCTCTATTCTTTTTTTATAGTACATACAAAAATCTCTATTCTTTTTTTATAGTACATAAAAAAATCTCTAATCTTTTTTTATAGTACATACAAAAATCTCTAATCTTTTTTATAGTACATACAAAAATCTCTAATCTTTTTTTATAGTACATACAAAAATCTCTAATCTTTTTTATAGTACATACAAAAATCTCTAATCTTTTTTTATAGTACATACAAAAATCTCTAATCTTTTTTTATAGTACATACAAAAATCTCTAATCTTTTTTTATAGTACATACAAAAATCTCTAATCTTTTTTTATAGTACATACAAAAATCTCTATTCTTTTTTTATAGTACATACAAAAATCTCTAATCTTTTTTATAGTACATACAAAAATCTCTATTCTTTTTTGATAGTACATACAAACATCTCTAATCTTTTTTATAGTACATACAAAAATCTCTATTCTGTTTTTATAGTACATACAAAAATCTCTAATCTTTTTTTATAGTACATACAAAAATCTCTAATCTTTTTTTATAGTACATACAAAAATCTCTAATCTTTTTTATAGTACATACAAAAATCTCTAATCATTTTTATAGTACATACAAAAATCTCTATTCTTTTTTTATAGTACATACAAAAATCTCTAATCTTTTTTATAGTACATACAAAAATCTCTATTCTTTTTTTATAGTACATACAAAAATCTCTAATCTTTTTTATAGTACATACAAAAATCTCTATTCTTTTTTATAGTACATACAAAAATCTCTAATCTTTTTTATAGTACATACAAAAATCTCTATTCTTTTTTTATAGTACATACAAAAATCTCTAATCTTTTTATAGTACATACAAAAATCTCTATTCTTTTTTTATAGTACATACAAAAATCTCTAATCTTTTTTATAGTACATACAAAAATCTCTATTCTTTTTTTATAGTACATACAAAAATCTCTAATCTTTTTTATAGTACATACAAAAATCTCTAATCTTTTTTATAGTACATACAAAAATCTCTATTCTTTTTTATAGTACATACAAAAATCTCTAATCTTTTTTATAGTACATACAAAAATCTCTAATCTTTTTTATAGTACATACAAAAATCTCTAATCTTTTTTATAGTACATACAAAAATCTCTAATCTTTTTTATAGTACATACAAAAATCTCTATTCTTTTTTATAGTACATACAAAAATCTCTAATCTTTTTTTATAGTACATACAAAAATCTCTAATCTTTTTTATAGTACATACAAAAATCTCTAATCTTTTTTTATAGTACATACAAAAATCTCTATTCTTTTTTTATAGTACATACAAAAATCTCTAATCTTTTTTTATAGTACATACAAAAATCTCTATTCTTTTTTTATAGTACATACAAAAATCTCTAATCTTTTTTTATAGTACATACAAAAATCTCTAATCTTTTTTTATAGTACATACAAAAATCTCTATTCTTTTTTTATAGTACATACAAAAATCTCTAATCTTTTTTATAGTACATACAAAAATCTCTAATCTTTTTTTATAGTACATACAAAAATCTCTATTCTTTTTTTATAGTACATACAAAAATCTCTAATCTTTTTTTATAGTACATACAAAAAATCTCTATTCTTTTTTTATAGTACATACAAAAATCTCTATTCTTTTTTTATAGTACATACAAAAATCTCTAATCTTTTTTATAGTACATACAAAAATCTCTAATCTTTTTTTATAGTACATACAAAAATCTCTAATCTTTTTTTATAGTACATACAAAAATCTCTAATCTTTTTTTATAGTACATACAAAAATCTCTAATCTTTTTTTATAGTACATACAAAAATCTCTATTCTTTTTTTATAGTACATACAAAAATCTCTAATCTTTTTTATAGTACATACAAAAATCTCTAATCTTTTTTTATAGTACATACAAAAATCTCTATTCTTTTTTATAGTACATACAAAAATCTCTATTCTTTTTTTATAGTACATACAAAAATATCTATTCTTTTTTTATAGTACATACAAAAATCTCTAATCTTTTTTTATAGTACATACAAAAATCTCTAATCTTTTTTTATAGTACATACAAAAATCTCTATTCTTTTTTTATAGTACATACAAAAATCTCTAATCTTTTTTTATAGTACATACAAAAATCTCTATTCTTTTTTTATGGTACATACAAAAATCTCTATTCTTTGTTTATAGTACATACAAAAATCTCTAATCTTTTTTTATAGTACATACAAAAATCTCTAATCTTTTTATAGTACATACAAAAATCTCTAATCTTTTTTTATAGTACATACAAAAATCTCTAATCTTTTTTTATAGTACATACAAAAATCTCTATTCTTTTTTTATAGTACATACAAAAATCTCTATTCTTTTTTTATAGTACATACAAAAATCTCTATTCTTTTTTTATAGTACATACAAAAATCTCTATTCTTTTTTTATAGTACATAAAAAAATCTCTAATCTTTTTTTATAGTACATACAAAAATCTCTAATCTTTTTTATAGTACATACAAAAATCTCTAATCTTTTTTTATAGTACATACAAAAATCTCTAATCTTTTTTATAGTACATACAAAAATCTCTAATCTTTTTTTATAGTACATACAAAAATCTCTAATCTTTTTTTATAGTACATACAAAAATCTCTAATCTTTTTTTATAGTACATACAAAAATCTCTAATCTTTTTTTATAGTACATACAAAAATCTCTATTCTTTTTTTATAGTACATACAAAAATCTCTAATCTTTTTTATAGTACATACAAAAATCTCTATTCTTTTTTTATAGTACATACAAACATCTCTAATCTTTTTTATAGTACATACAAAAATCTCTATTCTGTTTTTATAGTACATACAAAAATCTCTAATCTTTTTTTATAGTACATACAAAAATCTCTAATCTTTTTTTATAGTACATACAAAAATCTCTAATCTTTTTTATAGTACATACAAAAATCTCTAATCATTTTTATAGTACATACAAAAATCTCTATTCTTTTTTTATAGTACATACAAAAATCTCTAATCTTTTTTATAGTACATACAAAAATCTCTATTCTTTTTTTATAGTACATACAAAAATCTCTAATCTTTTTTATAGTACATACAAAAATCTCTATTCTTTTTTATAGTACATACAAAAATCTCTAATCTTTTTTATAGTACATACAAAAATCTCTATTCTTTTTTTATAGTACATACAAAAATCTCTAATCTTTTTTATAGTACATACAAAAATCTCTATTCTTTTTTTATAGTACATACAAAAATCTCTAATCTTTTTTATAGTACATACAAAAATCTCTATTCTTTTTTTATAGTACATACAAAAATCTCTAATCTTTTTTATAGTACATACAAAAATCTCTAATCTTTTTTATAGTACATACAAAAATCTCTATTCTTTTTTTATAGTACATACAAAAATCTCTAATCTTTTTTATAGTACATACAAAAATCTCTAATCTTTTTTTATAGTACATACAAAAATCTCTAATCTTTTTTATAGTACATACAAAAATCTCTAATCTTTTTTATAGTACATACAAAAATCTCTATTCTTTTTTATAGTACATACAAAAATCTCTAATCTTTTTTTATAGTACATACAAAAATCTCTAATCTTTTTTATAGTACATACAAAAATCTCTAATCTTTTTTTATAGTACATACAAAAATCTCTATTCTTTTTTTATAGTACATACAAAAATCTCTAATCTTTTTTTATAGTACATACAAAAATCTCTATTCTTTTTTTATAGTACATACAAAAATCTCTAATCTTTTTTATAGTACATACAAAAATCTCTAATCTTTTTTTATAGTACATACAAAAATCTCTATTCTTTTTTTATAGTACATACAAAAATCTCTAATCTTTTTTATAGTACATACAAAAATCTCTAATCTTTTTTTATAGTACATACAAAAATCTCTATTCTTTTTTTATAGTACATACAAAAATCTCTATTCTTTTTTTATAGTACATACAAAAATCTCTATTCTTTTTTTATAGTACATACAAAAATCTCTAATCTTTTTTATAGTACATACAAAAATCTCTAATCTTTTTTTATAGTACATACAAAAATCTCTAATCTTTTTTTATAGTACATACAAAAATCTCTAATCTTTTTTTATAGTACATACAAAAATCTCTAATCTTTTTTATAGTACATACAAAAATCTCTATTCTTTTTTTATAGTACATACAAAAATCTCTAATCTTTTTTTATAGTACATACAAAAATCTCTAATCTTTTTTTATAGTACATACAAAAATCTCTATTCTTTTTTATAGTACATACAAAAATCTCTATTCTTTTTTTATAGTACATACAAAAATCTCTATTCTTTTTTTATAGTACATACAAAAATCTCTAATCTTTTTTTATAGTACATACAAAAATCTCTAATCTTTTTTTATAGTACATACAAAAATCTCTATTCTTTTTTTATAGTACATACAAAAATCTCTAATCTTTTTTTATAGTACATACAAAAATCTCTATTCTTTTTTTATGGTACATACAAAAATCTCTATTCTTTGTTTATAGTACATACAAAAATCTCTAATCTTTTTTTATAGTACATACAAAAATCTCTAATCTTTTTTTATAGTACATACAAAAATCTCTAATCTTTTTTTATAGTACATACAAAAATCTCTAATCTTTTTTTATAGTACATACAAAAATCTCTATTCTTTTTTTATAGTACATACAAAAATCTCTATTCTTTTTTTATAGTACATACAAAAATCTCTATTCTTTTTTTATAGTACATACAAAAATCTCTATTCTTTTTTATAGTACATAAAAAAATCTCTAATCTTTTTTTATAGTACATACAAAAATCTCTAATCTTTTTTTATAGTACATACAAAAATCTCTAATCTTTTTTTATAGTACATACAAAAATCTCTAATCTTTTTTATAGTACATACAAAAATCTCTAATCTTTTTTTATAGTACATACAAAAATCTCTAATCTTTTTTTATAGTACATACAAAAATCTCTAATCTTTTTTTATAGTACATACAAAAATCTCTAATCTTTTTTTATAGTACATACAAAAATCTCTAATCTTTTTTTATAGTACATACAAAAATCTCTATTCTTTTTTTATAGTACATACAAAAATCTCTAATCTTTTTTTATAGTACATACAAAAATCTCTATTCTTTTTTTATAGTACATACAAACATCTCTAATCTTTTTTTATAGTACATACAAAAATCTCTATTCTGTTTTTATAGTACATACAAAAATCTCTAATCTTTTTTTATAGTACATACAAAAATCTCTAATCTTTTTTTATAGTACATACAAAAATCTCTAATCTTTTTTTATAGTACATACAAAAATCTCTAATCATTTTTATAGTACATACAAAAATCTCTATTCTTTTTTTATAGTACATACAAAAATCTCTAATCTTTTTTTATAGTACATACAAAAATCTCTATTCTTTTTTTATAGTACATACAAAAATCTCTAATCTTTTTTTATAGTACATACAAAAATCTCTATTCTTTTTTTATAGTACATACAAAAATCTCTAATCTTTTTTTATAGTACATACAAAAATCTCTATTCTTTTTTTATAGTACATACAAAAATCTCTAATCTTTTTTTATAGTACATACAAAAATCTCTATTCTTTTTTTATAGTACATACAAAAATCTCTAATCTTTTTTATAGTACATACAAAAATCTCTATTCTTTTTTTATAGTACATACAAAAATCTCTAATCTTTTTTTATAGTACATACAAAAATCTCTAATCTTTTTTTATAGTACATACAAAAATCTCTATTCTTTTTTTATAGTACATACAAAAATCTCTAATCTTTTTTATAGTACATACAAAAATCTCTAATCTTTTTTTATAGTACATACAAAAATCTCTAATCTTTTTTTATAGTACATACAAAAATCTCTAATCTTTTTTTATAGTACATACAAAAATCTCTATTCTTTTTTATAGTACATACAAAAATCTCTAATCTTTTTTTATAGTACATACAAAAATCTCTAATCTTTTTTTATAGTACATACAAAAATCTCTAATCTTTTTTTATAGTACATACAAAAATCTCTATTCTTTTTTATAGTACATACAAAAATCTCTAATCTTTTTTTATAGTACATACAAAAATCTCTATTCTTTTTTATAGTACATACAAAAATCTCTAATCTTTTTTTATAGTACATACAAAAATCTCTAATCTTTTTTTATAGTACATACAAAAATCTCTATTCTTTTTTTATAGTACATACAAAAATCTCTAATCTTTTTTATAGTACATACAAAAATCTCTAATCTTTTTTTATAGTACATACAAAAATCTCTATTCTTTTTTTATAGTACATACAAAAATCTCTATTCTTTTTTTATAGTACATACAAAAATCTCTATTCTTTTTTTATAGTACATACAAAAATCTCTAATCTTTTTTATAGTACATACAAAAATCTCTAATCTTTTTTTATAGTACATACAAAAATCTCTAATCTTTTTTATAGTACATACAAAAATCTCTAATCTTTTTTTATAGTACATACAAAAATCTCTATTCTTTTTTTATAGTACATACAAAAATCTCTATTCTTTTTTTATAGTACATACAAAAATCTCTAATCTTTTTTATAGTACATACAAAAATCTCTAATCTTTTTTTATAGTACATACAAAAATCTCTATTCTTTTTTATAGTACATACAAAAATCTCTATTCTTTTTTTATAGTACATACAAAAATCTCTATTCTTTTTTTATAGTACATACAAAAAATCTCTAATCTTTTTTTATAGTACATACAAAAATCTCTAATCTTTTTTTATAGTACATACAAAAATCTCTATTCTTATTTTATAGTACATACAAAAATCTCTAATCTTTTTTTATAGTACATACAAAAATCTCTATTCTTTTTTTATGGTACATACAAAAATCTCTATTCTTTGTTTATAGTACATACAAAAATCTCTAATCTTTTTTTATAGTACATACAAAAATCTCTAATCTTTTTTTATAGTACATACAAAAATCTCTAATCTTTTTTTATAGTACATACAAAAATCTCTAATCTTTTTTTATAGTACATACAAAAATCTCTATTCTTTTTTTTATAGTACATACAAAAATCTCTATTCTTTTTTTATAGTACATACAAAAATCTCTATTCTTTTTTTATAGTACATACAAAAATCTCTATTCTTTTTTTATAGTACATACAAAAATCTCTAATCTTTTTTATAGTACATACAAAAATCTCTAATCTTTTTTATAGTACATACAAAAATCTCTAATCTTTTTTATAGTACATACAAAAATCTCTAATCTTTTTTATAGTACATACAAAAATCTCTATTCTTTTTTTATAGTACATACAAAAATCTCTAATCTTTTTTTATAGTACATACAAAAATCTCTAATCTTTTTTTATAGTACATACAAAAATCTCTAATCTTTTTTTATAGTACATACAAAAATCTCTAATCTTTTTTATAGTACATACAAAAATCTCTAATCTTTTTTATAGTACATACAAAAATCTCTAATCTTTTTTTATAGTACATACAAACATCTCTAATCTTTTTTATAGTACATACAAAAATCTCTAATCTTTTTTTATAGTACATACAAACATCTCTAATCTTTTTTCATAGTACATACAAAAATCTCTAATTTTTTTTTATAGTACATACAAAAATCTCTAATCTTTTTTTAAAGTACATACAAAAATCTCTAATCTTTTTTTATAGTACATACAAAAATCTCTAATCTGTTTTTATAGTACATACAAAAATCTCTATTCTTTTTTATAGTACATACAAAAATCTCTAATCTTTTTTTATAGTACATACAAAAATCTCTAATCTTTTTTATAGTACATACAAAAATCTCTAATCTTTTTTATAGTACATACAAAAATCTCTAATCTTTTTTTATAGTACATACAAAAATCTCTAATTTTTTTTTATAGTACATACAAAAATCTCTAATCTTTTTTTATAGTACATACAAAAATCTCTAATCTTTTTTATAGTACATACAAAAATCTCTAATCTGTTTTTATAGTACATACAAAAATCTCTATTCTTTTTTTATAGTACATACAAAAATCTCTAATCTTTTTTTATAGTACATACAAAAATCTCTAATCTTTTTTTATAGTACATACAAAAATCTCTAATCTTTTTTTATAGTACATACAAAAATCTCTAATCTTTTTTTATAGTACATACAAAAATCTCTAATCTTTTTTTATAGTACATACAAAAATCTCTAATCTTTTTTATAGTACATACAAAAATCTCTATTCTTTTTTATAGTACATACAAAAATCTCTAATCTTTTTTTATAGTACATACAAAAATCTCTAATCTTTTTTATAGTACATACAAAAATCTCTAATCTTTTTTTATAGTACATACAAAAATCTCTAATCTTTTTTATAGTACATACAAAAATCTCTAATCTTTTTTATAGTACATACAAAAATCTCTAATCTTTTTTTATAGTACATACAAAAATCTCTAATCTTTTTTTATAGTACATACAAAAATCTCTAATCTTTTTTATAGTACATACAAAAATCTCTAATCTTTTTTATAGTACAAACAAAAATCTCTATTCTTTTTTTATAGTACATACAAAAATCTCTATTCTTTTTTATAGTACATACAAAAATCTCTAATCTTTTTTTATAGTACATACAAAAATCTCTATTCTTTTTTTATAGTACATACAAAAATCTCTAATCTTTTTTTATAG